>NW_009910994.1:0-28446 GCF_000696875.1 Nestor notabilis
GGGAGCGGTACATGCATCACTCGTAAAACCGCTGTGGTTTGAGGCGGCGACTCAATAAACAGCTTAAACCAAAGCATTTCACACTCCAGACCAATTAAAAGTCGCTAACATCAAGGCTAGAACCTCACTTTCGCTCACTTCAGTGCTGACACCCATGCACAGGGCAGGTCACGCTCCCTTTCCATTACAAATCAATTCCAAACAGAGAGGGGAGGTTGCTTGACCCAGCTCGCTACAGCAATAACCACAAGATGAAGTAAAATGTGAAAGTGCTCCAGAGCGCAAAATATTTTATTTAAGAATTTACAGTGTCAAATCTTACACTGAGGAAAGAGCCGCTCCCCGCTCAGAGGAAGCCTTCGTGAAAGAAGTTGTTTGGCAGTCTCTACTGAAAGGAGAACACAACCGGCGGCCTGGCCAGGCTAGAGGAAAGCCAAGCGTCTGACTAGGTTTTGATTAGAGAAAAGTAAACCACACTGACTGCTGCTGCCCACGCCTGGAGTATGGACCATTACGCAAAGGTTTCTAATCCCTCCCAAACAGCATTTTTACTTCGGCTACATACAAACCTTTTAGGACACAGGTAAGGCTATCGAGATCTCGGAAAGGTGGCATTATTCAGGAAAAGAAAAGAGAAAACTATGGGGGACTGACACTGGCAATTTCACATTCACGTTATTTCTACTCATGGGCAGAAATTCAAGTAAAATCAAGGAGTTTGGTGGCAAGTTCTAAATAAAATATGGCCTAATGATTTAATAAATATTTAAAGTTTATTTCTCTCTTTGCAGATAATTCAGAGTCTTCAGTGAATACGAATGTTGCATATCATGGTTTGCAAGATTTCCTATATTAAATCTAAAGATTTTAAAGTCCTTCAGTAGAGGTCTATTCCATCTACTTTTAGTATGTTTGAAATTCGGCTGTTAGCTATTTAAGACCTTGGTTATTTTAGTAATGGAAATTCAAGAACAGAGTATTACACTGATTCTGGCACTCGACAGGAAAAGAAACTTAACTTCCAAGCTGTTACCACCTTAATTGCACAGTGCCAGCAGTTTGAGAGAAAGCAAGTAACCATATTGCACTTAAAAACACTCACTCGTCAAATAGTACAGCATTGGCTATTATACAGAGAGCTTCTTCCCCACTATACAATTTGCTTTACAAGTAGTCTAAACCACAAACTACATACAGACTAGGTAAGATCCAAATCAAATTAGTATTAGATTACAGTCACAGTTTTCATTCCATATAGGTCAATTTATTTGGATGAGCCGTGGCCCCCTCCCTGCTCCAAAGAACCAACCAGCACGAGGCATTTCCCAGAGGAACATCTCCAGTGCCTCACACTGAGAAACCCAGTCCTGTTGGGTAAGTATTACAATTGTGCATGGTCCTCTTAAGGCCACAGAGTGTTATGTTACAATGTGGACATGGTTTTCCCCCACTGGGAGGGGAGAATCCTTCAGAAATTAAGGAATCCCTGAAACTATGCATTCAAAGGTCACACTAGTAGGTTTCAAATAAACTCATGGAATAAATTGCCTATGCAATTTACAAATAGTTTTTTGTAACAGACAACAACTCTTTCCTCCCTCGTGTCTATTCTTCACCACAGCAAAGCTATTTCTAGCCAGGTTTTTAAAAAGGAAAAGTTACATATATTTCATGTTTGGTAATGGTTTGAGTAGATGAGGTGCAAGCAGGGAGACCCATGAAAAAAATCACCCATCATTCAATCTCTGTCACGTCACCTGCAGCTAGTTCTGGTACCATGTGCCATAATTGAACAGTTCTTTGCATACTCAGAACACGAGTGAGAATCCCAGACACAAAGCCACTGTATTCTACTTCAATGTTGGATACTTTCTCTGCCCAATTCTTCCCGGTCTTGAACTTCCAGTGACTGCAGGAGACTGAAAAAGGAGAACAGGGATAAAAAACGTTCTGTAAAAGCTCATACTGGAGACAAAACACAAAGTTGGCACTGAAGTTCTGAACACAAACCCTGTTAAACGGGTGCTAGGCTGCTCTGCAAACACATTTAACACTCTACATGCAACAGGCAGAACTAAACTAATAAAACAAAGTGATGGGTTTGTTCAACAGCTTTGTTCAAAGAAAAACAAGGCCTTTACTCACTTGTGCAAATTGTGAAGGATTGTAGAAGGGAACTGCGCCTGCTGAAGGTCCCCCCGCGGGCGGCACAGCGGCAGGCTAGGAAGCAAAGACTGAAGTTACAAACTGCAGAGCTCCCCTGCCTCTCAAAGGTGGTTTGCTTAGTCATACAGAGCAGATATTCACAGTACTAATGCCAACAGTATGGGCAGCGCAGCATTTGTAACAACTGCAAAAGTGCTGGTACAGTTTGCATCCAGATCTTAAGTATTACTTGCTTAATGTAGGAATTGGCAAAACAATACCACATGCACAAACTGTAAATAGCTCTGAAAATCCAAAGCATGCAAAACCAAAACAAGACACCAGTGTGACGTCACTGAATTAGTACCTTCTGCTCTTGTTAGTACACCTGAGGGCTTGCCCCAAAAGAAACATTCTATGTTGAGTTTTGCCTTACTTAGAAATATCAAAAAGAGTTTGTATCACCCCTTTATGGTGACCCCACAGCACTGGAACTAACAGCAGAGATGAAGCATTCCTTTAATTCCTACAGGGGCTTTTGTAGATGAAACAGGCATTGGTGTTATTACCAATTGGAGACTGGCAGCAGCAGAATGACAAGGTCTTGTTTGGGTGAGGCTTTTTTAGGAGGGTATTTTTTTGTTGTTGGTTTTGGTTTGGGGTTTTTATTTGTCTGTTTAAAATCAACTGACAACTTTGGTATCCCAGGAAAGAGCTGATCAAAATGATTAAGTGAGTCTCTTAGAAACATGAACATAAACAAAAAGCATGCCTGGATTACATGCATTCTCATGAACACTAAAAACTCTGAAGACCCTGTTTGAGTGTTAAAAGGAACACTACATCATTAGTTACTTGTGATGTTATCGTGGTGAAATGAGAAGAGGGGAAAACGACTAACAGTAGCATTAGTATTTGAGCAAATGCAAAATAAAGAGGGGAGGGGAAAGTAAATCAGTGAACATAAATGAGAATGGCCAGCCACATGTACCTGATTAAAATGCTGGCTTACTTCACGTGATAATGAACTCATTGAACTAGAGCGCGAAAGCTACAAAACAGCAAGAACACACAAATACAAAAAAACACAAATAAAAAAGTCGTCATGCATGTCACTGCCCCAAGCTTTCAGTTGTTTTATTTCAGTTTAAAAGTCTCTGCCAAAGGTTAAACCAACCTCAAGTTAAAAGAACAAAATAAAATGTAAAGCCAGAAGTTAGTTTAAATCAAAAGGACTTCTTAAAGCACAAAATTATGTAGCTATAGAAAACATTTAGTAGGAACAAAGGTAATGTTACTCTGCCTGGCACATAGCAATCTGTTCTCCTCGTCGTGTCTTGCACTCAGTATTAGTGAAATTACACGCATGCACGGAGGCAAGAAGAGATCCTCAAACTGCTATTGGCATTTTACTCTGAAAAAGGTTTGTCAAAGTGTGCTTCATAGAAAAAAAAAAGACTACACCACAGATAGGACACAGAGGCTGAACTTCTTATAGGGGCTTAGAGGTCTTGTCTGTACAGTTTTGGAGGCTGTCACATGGTTCCATCTCGGCTAGTCATCAGCAACTGCATCAGTGACTTGTTGGTTGGCCCATGATAAGTCCACTACAAATTAATGGTTAAAATAAGTTTCAAAAGTAATCTGCTAATGACTGTGAATCAAGCCTTACCTCGCCTGACTGGGAGCCATCAGGGTTAGCAACGGGAAGTCCAGATCCAGGAGGAAGGGTTGCAGGGTTTAAGTACTAAAGAAAAACAATGCACTTCTGTTTATCTTCATTACTAAGATACTAGCTCCCATTTTGCTGTCTTGATCCCACAGAAGCAAATGTACACCAAGCCAGGTGAAACATGCAGGTATGTTCTTTGATCCCTCTCCTGACACATATCCTGCACCCACAGACCCTGCCAAATGCAGCAATGCAACTCTTCATGGGCTTTCCACTTCCATTTCCACTTTTATTTCCCTTCTCCAGTTCTTTAATTAAAATACTATACACAAATGTCATCCCTACAACAACATGTTTTGTGGCTATGAAACTGCTATTCAGAATCATGAGGGCTTTTTAATCAGAAGCTTGAATTATGCACACAAGACATTCATCTAACCCACCTCTGGTTCCACAGTAGCAGCAGGATCTGTGCTGGTCTGATTTGCAGCTGGTGCATGTTCTGCTGCACCACTCCCTTCCACTGGCTGGGGTTCCCCTGGAACTATAAAGGAAATGGGATTTAGTCAAACACATTCTATCAGGGTTTTTGATTTCACAGAATGACAAGTGGGGACATCAGCAGATCCGACTTCTACAATACCAATCTTCCCCCAGAAAAGTCATTTAAAGAAGCCCTAGTCTTGTTACAAGTTTACTGACCCATCTGTTTTACTGCACTTCCCAGACCGATTCTGTTTCTAAACCAAACTGGACTTAATGAGACTGAACATTCTTAAACGGTCATTAAAGGCTACATAATACACACAGTCAAAAGTGAGTTTAATAACCACATAACCATAAATAACCACACGGCCTCCTCACAGTTGTATCCACTCATGACACACCTGAGTTTGGAACAAACACATTCGCAGGAATTGGCATTGGTGCCAAGGGGGCAAATAGGTCTGATGGTGCTGGAAGAGCACCACTTGACTTGGTTCCACCTGGATTCAGGACATCAACATAACGGGCTCTGCTTCCAGCTAAAACAGAAAAATCCAGAAATAACAGAGATAAGCCTCATGTCATCCCCACGTCCACTTCCAACAGCGTGCTGGTTAAACCATGCTTCAGAAAATAGTGCTCCAGGGAGATAAACAGTAATACCCAAGTCATGACACAGCTGTGACAGCAGTCACAGTGCCAAAGCTAGAAACAAGCAAGGCCAGCAACAGCCACAGCTCCATGATATCAATGAGTTGCCAACTGTTCCCAACAACTCCAGAAAAGGCAAGACTTCTGCCTTCATATTTTATGCAAGAGAAAACCTGAAGTCTTCCATACTTGAAGCATCAATGTTGTCTGTTACCTGCTCTCCTGGAGAACATGTTGACAGGGGCACCAGGAGGGCCTCCAGGTCCGCCTCCAGGTCCAGGTGGAGCAGCCTGAGGAACTTTAGGAAATCCCGTTGGAGGTGGTGGTGGAGGCTTGCTCTGCAGAGAACAAAAAATCCACACCATCACTGACCAAGAGTTTTAAATGAAATATCCATCTGACTTCCCTTTCCTTTACTTACTCCAGAGCACATAAAATAAAGAGACATCCTGTGGTGCAGACCAGTATTCCTCATCTTCCATCTGATAATAATATCAAGGTATTTCTACAACCCATCTAATCTACAGTCACTTCAAAAGGAAACGCAACAGTGGTTCTTATTTGTGTTTTGAGAGAGAACCTCAAGTGACAAGGATGGTCAGGACATGTGATCTTCTTTGCTACACAATGCATTACATTTTCAGAACTATAAACTCTTCCTACCTTTCCCCCCACTATATTCTGTCTGCAGCAAATTGATTAACAAGCAATTGCCTGGGTGATTCCAACCTCTATGAAGAGATACACCAGGCTAAGTTTAGAGCAAGCTCCATTGTAAATTCAATCACAATTACTGGATCCACACTAGCAACTGAAGACACAAATGGTTCCATAAGGATGTAGACTGCAAGAACATGTAACCTGTTGATTAGTTTCAAGATGTTCCACATTTTAATCCAAATTGAGTAAAAGGCAGCTCTTAAGAGCCAATAACAGATTAAAGAAGATTGTGGGCCAGTTCAGATTGCAGTTTTCCACTTGGACAAATAATGAGTACTCAGAGTTTTACCTCTTCTTCTGGTTCATCCAGATTAACCCAGCGTTGTTTCTGTTCATCCCAAACAATCTACAAAAAAATCAGAGTCAAGGATTAGGAGTTCAAACAAAGCTGTTAAGCCCCTTCCACCTCCGCCAAAAAGTAACCTTTTTTTTAACAGTCAGTCTTGGAATAAGCAGAATCTTGATAGCTTTACACACATTTGTTTACTTGTCAAGACAACATTCATCTGCCATCCAGGAAACCCTTTTGAACAAATTAAAATGTATAAAGGTTTCTGTGATTTAGGGGCCTTACTGATTTGTTCTTGTCATCTGGAAGGTGAGCTTCATTCTTTCCTTTTCCCATCAGCCAGCGAAACCAGGTTGCACCAGTCTAAAAATAAACACATCTATTCAGTTAATTTTCTCAAGACTGTCTTCACAGTCTTGGGAGAACTAAAAGAAAACAGATTAAAAGAAACATCCACGCAACAATTCATTTTCTGTTAGAGACTTCAACTCTGAGCCAGAGCTGCACCTAATAAATAGCAAGCAGTTTAGTCAGGACTTCTGAAATCAGCACCCAGAGCAGGAGTTGCCACATGCACTAACAGATCCCATCCAGCTACAGTACTTTCTTGGTTTACCTTTCTAGGTGCTGCCTCCTTTTTTGTTTCCTTTTTAGTCTCTTTCCCTGCAGGAACAGAGGGAGAAGGAGAGGGCTGTTTTGCTGCAGAATTCGATCTCTCTCGTCCCACAGAATGAGCAGAGGACTCTGAAGTCGTTCGGGATCTTCGCCCATAGCCCTGTATTACAAATATACAGGAAAGTACAAAGTTGTCACTCCTGGAGCAATGGATCAACAGATTAAATTTAATCTTACTAAGCAAATCCCTCCTTTGAAAAGTTACAAAAAGAGATACAAAAGCACATAAAACCAAACATAAATAAAAAAGAAGATTTAGTGAAAGAAGCAGCCTGCTCGTGGCATACCATATGTGCTGAAGACTGAGATGCAGATCTGGATCTTCGTCCTGGTGCCTGGTTAGATACAAAGCCAGGACATGCATAAGCAGCAAGCAGCTAAATATCTGACACAACATTCACTTGTTATCAAGAATTCTCACACAATTAAAGACATTCAAGCTGATTATTTGGGTACTTCTATCTCTTCTGACATACAGAAGGTGCAGAAAAAGAGCTGAAGTCTGGCCAAGCAATTGCACTATCATGGAACTGGTCCATTAAAAAGAATTAAGTCAGGGCACTGCTGGGCAGGCCAACTAGTCCACAAGAGGAAAGATACAGAAATACTGCACCAGGAAGTGGCTACTGCACTTTTTCCTCCCACATTAGTTTGTTCTTCTAATGTTTGTATAGCAACTCAAGCATATAAAAACAACATTCACTATTTCTTGTATAAGTATGGTTAATTTCTAGTTAAAAAGCCTCTTCACCTTTTATCAGTTGCCATATGTATCCCTATTAAAAATGTTTAAACTAAACTGACTTGCCAGGAGACAACTTCAGTGATATTTAAACAGTGAAAATACTATATATTTGAAAAAGAGGGTTGGGATTTTGATAAACACTTTCCACAATTCCAGCCATTACAAGTGGAGGTGAATATTGTGCTTTTAAAACAGTCACAGAACTGTTCTTTAGGGCCTCACTTGCTAAGGTATATTACGAGTTCTTCTGGCTATGAAGAATCATGCTGGGAGGTGGGAGAGGAGGGCAGAGAAAGATCAGTTAAACTGTTCAGACAACAGCCTGATATCCCCCCTCCACCTTTGTTTAAATAGTAATTATTTTTAGAGAAGAAAGTTACAAGGTACAGCTAAATTTTTTCTACTACTTCTTTTTCACTCTACTGAAGGGGAAGGGCAGTGGGAAAGAAAAACCAAGCCTCAAGTATTGCTGCAGAGCAAGACAGAGCCCCAGTATACACTTGTTTTTGCATACAGCTGCAGTGCAGCTGGCACTTGCTGAAGTGTATGAAACACAGATACCATGCTAGCCATTCTGCCATAGAAATCCTCCTCTCTCTGGTCAGGAAAAGAATTCTGTGCAGGAGACTCCGGGGCAATTCTCTGCATTCCTGAAAAACCAAATGAGATTATGTTAGTGGGGGGGACACAACAACAACAAAAAGGCCCACAGGTCCCTCAACACTTTTAAGATGACTAATAGACTTAGGAATTTTGTGCTAGGAAGAACCTGGTCTTTTAAAGAATGTGAACTGCAGCTGCTGTAATTATTTGTTTCTTTCTCTCTCCTACCCGAGTATTATGTTTGTTCTAAACACAGGGCAGGGCAGGCTGAGGGATGCAACCCTCAGTATGGAGTAGTTTAAGGTTCTTCACATCTCTGACACAGCTCTGGCAAACTTGTGTGTGCCTGATGCCTTCACAAGTTCTGTTGACACCGAATTAAAACTTATCAGGGTTGCAGGAGCTGATGTCCGAGGCAGAAATCCCTTAGACTCCAGTCACAGACCTCACAAACTGAACTGCCCAGCCCAGTGCACTCAGGGTCGAGACCATAATCTGCTGAGTCTGACCTCTCTTTTAAACCAGGCCAAATAAGCAGGATAAATACTGAAACTCTCCAGAGATGTTTCTGTGCCATTACATGGTGGGTCCAAATTTCATTACAAGACTTGACTTACTGTTTTCTAAATACTGAGATATTTGACATTATTCCCTAAAATAATTCATTCCCCTTATAAGGAAGAAAAGCTGTTTACTGATACCACAGACCTGTTTCCAGGTTTGTCTGCTCTTCCGCCCGTGGTTCAATTTCTTGTGGAGGCCCCCCTGGTGGTACTGCTGACCCTAAATACAGTGGTGATGGTTCAGTTCCATAAGGATTTGAAAATCCTGGAGGTGCAAAGCCATGTCCTGGACCAATAGACTGGGAAGCCACTGGATAGAAAGGGACACTTCGGACAGCTTCCTGGTCACCAGGAGGAATCACAGCAGCTGATCCATCAAGGTCAGCCTGAGGTACTGCAGCACAAAATAAAAACATTAAGAGTTACAACTAAACAAATTCCAGTGTGTGAACCTTTTAATAAGAGGATACAATGCAGAAGTGAAATCTCACTGTTTCTGCCACTCTCTTAAGTGGCTTCTATTCCAGAAACCTGAAATGTTTATTTTCTGTCACGAAGAAGGATATGAAGCACTTACCTGAAGGCATGAGCTGCACACTTTGCATCTGTTGGGCCACATTGGGTAGTAAGGATGCTAACAATGCATTTTCAGCACCTGGACCCATGTCATGGCCAACTCCTGCTCCATCACATTGACTAGCACGGTCTAATTCAGAGCTTGGTGTACTACAGGCATATGGTGGTGGGGTGGATCTGTCTGTGTTATAAGCTATTGTACCCTCCTGCACAAAAAAGCAAGATCTTATTAAGTTCATAACCAAGGGAACATATAGCAAAGGAAATCTTAAAAGTGAAAGAGCCCACTGGGTTTTTTAGTGGTTAGCCATAAAATGTGTTGCCAGCCATTTGCAGGCCAAATTCAATCAAATAATTTAAAGTTTGGGTGGTTTTTTGTTCATTTTTTAAGAGGGAATTTTAGTTAATCAGCTCAAGGGTCCCATTTTAACAGATCTCTGTAAATAAATGGTAATAATTTCCACTCAGTTACAATCTAGCAACACTAATTCACACATACTTTTTTCTGGCAAGCAGATCCTCTGCTTACAGCAGGAGTTATTGCAGCTTCATGAGCCCTGCAATCCTCCTTGCATTACAGCACTAGGAAAAACCTGTCTTGTGTAACGTGCACCAACTATTCTGTATTGAATCCTGGGGCACTTACATGTGGTAAATCCACTTGGTTTAAACCATAACACTTGAATTTTACAAAATGAACATATCATAAGGTCGTTTCAGGTGCTTCTGTACTTAGCAGCATGAACAAAGCCACTTAAAAAAGCGATTTACACTAATCCTTAGAAGAGAATACTTCATGTTGAAAAGCACATTCTGTACCTTGATCTGTCCATCCACATGTCGAAGCGTTACTAACCAAGAAGGTTCAATGAAAGATTCCTGTTCTGGTTTTTCTTTTATCTGTGGGTCAAACAGGCGCAGCTGGGATGAAATCTACAGAAAGGAATCATTGTAGAGCTTAAATTAACCAGCCAACAAAAGGCAACCTCAGCCACAGCTTACCACCTACAATACAAGGCCACCAATAGTGAATTCCTCCTGTGTTACCTGGATTAGCTGGTCAATAAGTACAGGTGAATAGTAATGTGGGTCTTTCAGGACTGTTCTGGAAATCACTTCACAGTAATGGAAAGCCTGAGCGGCAAGTCCCATTTCAGCTAGTCGGCAAGCATAGATGAATTTGAAAACCTGTGGAATGCAAGCAGGTGAAATACACCAAGTGAGCAGAACATTCGTGGAAGTATTGAATGAAAGGCAGTCTGTCATTCCAGTTATAAGCTCAGATCCCATTATCCCATCTGTACTAGGAGGGAAAAAAAATTTAGGGAAAAAGAACAGAATTCTCCTCTTCCATCCAATGTATTGAATGGAAGTTACCTATTTGACTACAGCCAGCACCAAGTTCTGCTGCATTTTCCTTTTGGGATATAGAATTACAATAATACAATTAAAAATAAGCAAGTTCAGAATGCACAGATGACAAAAATGAAAAGGAGATTTAAGGGACAACAGGAAGAAGTTATCCTGCACCACGTTATCCACAAATATTTCATGTTACAATGGAGAAAGTATTTGCTGTGCTGAATATAGCGCATCAGAGATGGAAACCTCCCATTAAACCTGCCAAAACAAAAGCAATCAAAAAGAATCAGCTCCTCACCTGGAAGTTGGGTAGGCAGCCAGGCTGAGTTCCCAGGGACTGTGCATATTCATAGGCTTCTGTTCTTTGAATGGCTTCATTGGTGGCAAACTTAAAAAATGGCAAGCTATTCGGGAATGGGAGAGGAAAAACACTAGTTAACATTCAGATGACACATGCTGACAATAAGTACAGACCTGTCAATCAGAGAGAAAGTCAGAAACAGCTCTGGTAAACACACAATATCAAACAAGGACAGGGCACCAGAGTTATCTCAAAGCCAGCTGTGGCTAGTGGTGATAAGAGGAGCAGAGCAACTCAGTCTCTCAAGCCACTGTCTTTCATTTTTGCATCTAAAAAAATCATGGTTTTTAAACAGAAGAGAAAGACAAACCTATGGTTTGATCCAATCAGGACAAGCTTTGTTGTCTTCCTTGTGTAAACTCCAAAACCAACTTGGGCCATAAGGTAACAAAAATGAGCAGCATCCAGCAGGCCTTTTGAAGCTGCAGAGAAATAAGTGACAGAACTCAGGGTATTTCCTCTCAGTGACACACTGTAATTCAGTGTCTTATACTGGTTTGGCTTTGCATCCAAACACCTTCCCAACAGAGACATGCCCACATAAAACTGTTCCCCTTTACATTTCACACAGCAATTGCCTGTTTTCAAGAAAATAAGCTGAGCAATTAAAGCTTCCAGAAAGCTTTTCCTTCAGTTATCACCCTGTTCATTCCCCAAGAGTTACCAAGAGTGTCTCCCATGGTAGCAATGGTCCTGGATTCCAAGTCCACATTATTGGTCAAGTTGGATAACACCATTGCTAGATGAGGCCTCCAGTCTCCCCATTTTTCATCTCCACAGCACTAAAATTAGAAGAATTACTTAGTCAAATCAGTGACTGGAGCTCTGCATGGGTAAGTGTTTCAACCTAAAAAGGACCAAAACAACTTATCTCACATTCTAGGAAAAGCAGAGATTACTGTTGTGAACTACACCACTCACTGCAGCAACTCTTGAATCTCAACTGCAGCTCACACTTGAATCTTACCGTGGATGCAGCTGGCATCCTTCCAGACATGAGCTGGTAAACAGTCTGCAGAGGGTCATTAATTGGGAGACTGTTGGCAAATCTACAGAGACATTACACAGAGAAACAAAACACAAGCATGGGTAAGCTGTTGAAATGTACATGAACACTCAGTGGCAGTTAATCTAGCTTAGTTTAAGAGAAGGAAGCGCTGTCCTAAAATACCACAATAAATAAGCAATTGCCCAGAGGATAATGTTCACAAGCAAAACATCAGTAGTTAACTGGATCTGCCACTTTGATACAGGTCAGTCCAAGCTAGGAAAAACCTCAGGATGCCCCCCACGGCAGCTGACCAGACTTAGTACGTGATTTCACAAGCTCAGGAACCCGAGAAAATGTTTTTCTGTCTACAGCATGCACGAAGACATCTACTTCCTGCAGGCAAGGACAATGAAGGGTAGAACATTGCTCCTTGGCTTTAACAAAGCTGACAGTTGGGATTTTGCAGTTTTTTCAAAGCCTGACTAACAGCACCTGTCAAGGAAGCCCATGATGACACTGTTCAAATACCCCTTAAATGGAATGAGTGGCGTAGAATAACTTCTCAAGTTTAAATTTATGGCCAGAAGGCCCCAGATTGAGGCATAACAGATGACAACTGTTATGTACAGGTAAAATGAAAACAATTCTTGTACGAAGTCCTAAGGATAACTCATAATTTTGTCATTAAGGTTTCTGAGCACCAAGTCTCTAAGTCATTAGCAGAATAAATCACATTGTACTAATCAACAAGCAAAACAGTACCTGGTCATAACTCTTGCATGTGTTCTGCTGTCCATTTTGCTGGCAAGTAGCAGAGCATGACCCCATAAACCATGTTTCATGGCAGACTCCAAAGCATCCTAATGAATACAGAAATCAGTTTCCTGGGAATAGCTTAACATACCACTCAGATAAACAATGAATGCTTTACAGTAGTACTTGGTGACTTTGTTTAGATCAGCTGCTAATACATGAATATAACTGTTTTATAATACAGACTGTAGGGCATCACGTTTTTCCATATCAGCATAGTGCAGTGCCATGAAATATTATATTCATGCAAGTGGCAAAAATTATTTTAAGTGATGCCTCAAGCTTCCAGATTTGTGACAAATAAGTGAACAAAATAAGACAGATGCAGATTTGGAACAACAGTACAAGCACTCACCTTCTTGCGGCCATAAAGCAACAACTCTCTGAATCTCTCTGTCTCTTTCTCAAGACTGTCGATTGTGGTTAGAAGATTATCCGTGAGAAACGAGAGTTGGGCTTCACCAGATTCTTCTTCCACTTGTTCCAAAGCCTCATTAGTGAAATCAATCAGATTCGCCTCATTAGGGGACTTCCCAGGAAGCCACACAGTTTTATGATCTCGGAGCAGAAGTTCTGCCAGGTCTGTTCCCACAACAGTCTGTACATGTAGAGAAAATAAAGTCTGATATTTCAACACTGCCTTCATTTTATTTGTCATTGCAACAACAATATGTGACTGTCACCACCTCTGAGCACCTGGGGACAGTTTACCTGTCCCATCAATGCCATAACTATCCCAAGATAAGTCTCTATACACACATCACTGTCTTTTACATAAACACCATTTTGTGTAGAAACCATTTTAGGACAGATGAAAACTCAAGCAGTGAGACATACCCCGTTCTGCCGGCACAACAGTACAATGAAGTCCCAGAGCAGACTTGCAGATTCTTTGTCAATTAAGTTTTCATTCTTAAAGCACTGTGTAGCTTTATTTTGTGCAAAATTAATAACATCCACTTTATGGGTGTCATCCCTGAAAACAAAGAGAAGGGGGGAAAAGAAAAGGAAGAAGAAAGGTTTCAATGAGGGAAAAGATAACACTGAGATCATAACTGTGATTAGTATGAGGAACAAATTTAAAGACCATCTATTATTTAAGCAGGTGAAAAGACACAGATATTGTAAGTCAGTTTAAATCTGTAATTTGCAGACAAGAGTTCAGTGAAGAAATGAAATCTGAAATCTGTAAGAACATACTTAGCAAGAGGACCAGGGAACGCTCTCATCTCTTCTTGCTCTGCAGAATGTTGTAGCATAGTCTAAAACACAAATACAGTCCATGAGAAATTCTTGTAACTATGAATTTTGCGTTTTAGCAGCAAAAACCCCAGACCTGGACATAGCCAACAGTATAATCAAGCTCTTAAACAAAATGCACATGGGGACTTGCACAAGGATAATAAATGATGAAATCTACTCTACATGAGGCCGTTCTGTAGCAAAATATAAAGATCTCCCTCACATTTCCTTAATCATAGAATCATTTAGGCTGGAAAAGACCCCTAAAATCAAGTCAAATAATTTCAGACTTGTGCCACAAAGTAATTATGTACAGTTCTACTCCCTCATTTACCAATGAGTTTTACCCGCATCACATAAGCCCATCCTTCCACGTATTTTACATGACTTTAGTATTGCATTTCTTTGTAGTGGCACAAGAAGAATGAAAATATACCCACGACATTCAACCCCCATGAGGAGCTGGATGAGCTGATCAAGACAACCTCATCAACCAGAGGAAAAGAATTTTTTGAGTTACCGGTTTACTTTCAATTACAGCCCAAACAGATAAAGGTACATGTGTTGACATATTAAAAAGTCCAAAGCTATAGATCCAAGTTGCCCACTCCCCTTCCAAAAGGCCGACCTGTATGCATCACCTCCCTTTTTTCTTGTAAGCTTTACCTCCATACTGTGTATCTCAACCAGAGCTGGCTGTCCTTCTGAAGGCAGGTTTGGCAGCACTTTGATTAAGAAGCCTCCAGGACCAAACCTGGCACAGATATGAGGCACTGAAAATTTCTCAGGTGTTGAGGGCCTTAAAGGTGCTGAAATGGGAAGAAACAAGAAAGTAAGAACAAGTAACCTGTCTTGCAACTGAGTAAACTTGCTGATGTACTTATCCAAACCAGTAAGCCTGCAGTACTGATGGAAAAACCCTGCCACTCAATTTGACTAAACTTTACAAGCAACAATCAGTTCCACCATAGCCTCAAAGATTTGCAACAAGAACAAAGCTAAGCTACAGAACTTTAAAGTCCACTTATTTTGTCAACGTAGGGGCTTTGATTATTTGTATCAGACACATTTCCATGATCTCTACAAATACATGATTAACCTTCAAAGAGCTAATGATATACTTCAACATATTCTGCAAAAGCTTTTCCAGGGAAACACTGTTTTGCTCCACACCAAAAGGGCAAGAAGAAACTAAGGGAAAATCTGAAGTTTAAGCTAAACTTTATAATCATTACTCAAGAAGCATAAGCAGCATGGTTAAAAATCTATCTAGAAGACATTTACAAGCGGAAGTATGAAGTATTTAATAGCAAACACTGTGTAGCTACTGCTGTTCTGTGATATACCCAGGTTTCAAGAAGCAAGTTATCCTTATCCTGGAAAGGGAACAGAACTTTGTTCATGTGCACATACACAGTGAACCAGGCGTTTTTTCCTGTTACAGGCTCACTGAACGAAAGGCATCTCATATACTACAAACAGTAACCAACATTCACAGCAGTGTAAACTGCTATGGGTGGACGACCTCACAAGCACATGCTTTCCCTCCTGCTTCCCCAGTGGTGCCAGTACCTTGTTCCACTGCTGACCATCCAGTTTCAGGCGGGTAGCCATAATCTGTAAAAGGCTGTTGTCCATCAAAGTTGGGAGCGTATCCACCATAGGGATAATCTGCATGGAGTGACGCTGCCTGCGCGGTTTCATACGTATTAGCCGTTAGATCGTGATTACTCCTATACAGCTGGCTCTAAATAGATCATATTAGTAACTGTTAGCAGAGAGCATGAAGTTACACAGAGCAAGCAACACTGCAAGCGTGAGCCAAGGCAGTAAGCGTGTTTCCCCTCTGGCTTTGATTCGTTATACTGCTCATAAACCAGGCTTCTTACATCTCTGCTATGGCAGAAGCTCCCCTGCAATCCACCTGCAGCAACAGGCTAGAGAAGATAATTCGTATCTCCGTGTTCTCATGTTCTCCCCGTGTTTCACTACCATTTGATCTGTTCACCTCCAAGTACATCCAGTTCTCTCACAACAGAATGTCAATGTGCTTGTGTGAACAACATCATCACAGAACAAGTTACAAGTGTTGTTGCATCAGCAGCTATGGATCAGAAGCAACATTCACCTCTGCTGTAACACTCTGACAGAAAATCCCAACTGATTAAACCTGATGAATGACTAAATGACTTCAGGTGCCTACACATGAATGCCTAAACGATCTCCAATCCTACTTCCAATATTAATGAATTTGCATTCAGACTGGAAAACCACCTAAACCTTCCGGGAAACATCCTGAATCAACACGAGACTACAGCTACAGTGGCACATTCCAGTAGCAAAGACTACCTCAAAAGCTACCCAAACATTCTGTGTTTTTCAGGTATTTGTACTTATGGCATAAGTAGATGAGCAATCAGTTAGATTTGGGTTTTGCTTTTAGAGTCAAAAGAGCATCATTCAAATACAGAGTTAGTCTTTTAAGAGATCCCAAGTTCAGTAATAACATTCATGCTTGTGATGTGAAAATTAACATAACCCAAAGCCAGACACATCAACTACAGCCAAGCACAGTAAGGGCAAAGTTCTCACAAACAGCAAATGGATTCAGTAGAGGAAATTTTCCATTTCTGCGTGTGTGGCAACATGCACAGTTGAGTGCTGATTTTGGTTAAAGTTCTTTTGACAACTGTGACAAATATTAAGTTCAAAACTATGTTACAAACCAGCCTTGACTTACAGAATAAAAGTTTTCAAAATGCACTTTCCCCCAGGCTAAACCCAGAAATATTTCCATATTTCTCATGTTTTGCCCACCCTAAACAGAGAAAGGCCCAACTCAGCTGAAAGAATACTTGCTGCGACCATCTGAAACTCACCTGCTGAGAGCGAGAGCTGAAACTGCTCTGGTGACTGTGAACACTGCGGGAGCTCCGCAGACTGTGGCCAGAGTGCTCGCTGTGCACACTGCGCCTGTCAAACTCATCACCGTAAGGATCTCGATGGGGTTCAGAGTCATCATCAAAGCTGCCAGTGAAACGAGGGTCATATCTCCAGTTATCATCATATCGGTCATGTCTGGAGAGCAAAGAAACATACAAACCAAACATGAACAGAGCCACCCATATCCCTGAGGGAAGTGACTTCGCTGCACACTTGCCAAGAAGAAAACTGTACCTAACTCCAGCAGAGCTTGGAGATTATTTCCTAGACTGAGATTATTACAGTAAAAAAACTGGTATTTCTTCAAGAAGTTCATCCAGAATATTCAAGATCAAACTAACATCCTAGAAGAGACTCTTGAGTATGAAAACCCACAAAATATTCACCCATCTGAAAGCAAGTTCTCAAATCTTTTTCTTCACTGACATGACAGCTCATTTGTTTTCCTCAATGATCTATGCTAAAGCTAAAGAAAGGACTAGCAAATACATCGGTAATACTGCTCTTCAACAGTCTGTTACAGGATGCCTCTGCATTCCTAGAGAATATTGAGAGGATTTTACTTACAAAGCTGCATGATACTACAAAACCCTGATGCCTGATACAACTATCAGAACAGTTCATAACCTCTGAAGGGTTTGGGACAGAGCTTCAGCAAATGAAGTAGCATTTCTGTTAGATCACAAGCAAAGCCTCAGCCTTTGTCTTAACACTTACTACCATAACTTCATTTTCTGGTGACACACTTGACTGGGGGGGACTCGACCCTCAAGAAACCAATACCAGATTCTCCACCTCCACTTGGACACACACACTAGTTCTCTGATCACCATCAGCACCTAGGCCTGCGCTGTCCAAGATCTGGAAAGAGAATTGAGGGAACATGGATCAAATGAACAAACCTGTTTCCATATGGATACGCTTCTCTCTTCTGGTAAGGGTTGTGCTCAGCATCATACCAATACCTCTGATCATAGCTTCTAGGATCTCTGTATCTGGGGTCATATGCTGATGAGTAACGTTCCCAGCGACTTGGATCTTTGGGAAATAAAAAGAAATGGTTTAGCTATTGGAAGCTGTTGCCTCTAACCTTTTCCTACTCCTTTCTCCTTAATGACATGCTGATTTTGTCCTGAAGCATATAGCAAACCCAAAATAATGTACTCAAAGCTACCTAAATATGTCCACTCATTTTTAGTTAAAAAACCCAATCAAACAAAAACAACTCAAAAAAAAAAATCAATTTCCCACCTTTCAGAGAACCACAGATATGACAAATAGCTGAAGGGACAGCATTCACCAGACAGACAGAGCTCTTCTAACAACTTTAAAACTTGATTATAACATGATAACTCAACAAGTATTAACAGAATCTTTGTGATCAGTCTCTAGAGCGTTGTGCCCAATGCCTTGGGATGTGGACAGATGTTGCTTTAAATCCTCCCAGGGACCATACAAGCAATTATCTGCAGATTACCAAGGCCAGAATGTCTCTGTGAGCAGATCATCATGGACAAACCAAATACAAATCATGAGTCAATTTCTGGTTACACCCACCTAAAATTTACTTTCCCAGTCTGCCTGTAGGTTACACACCAAGGATACACCTCAGTGAATGACAGGCTTGCAACACATTGAAGAAAACTACTGTGTAGACTCACATTGGTGTGCTCTCACAATGGAAAGCACACTGAAGGCTGAGAGTGAGGAAAAAGCTTACTTTCTATTTACTACTTCTACTAAATAAAACCCAGGAAGGATGGCATGGTATGAAGAACTCAAGTAAGTCCAAAGACCAGTTTTCAGCAAGTATTACCTCACTCCTGATGGTTGTGGAACTTATTAGTTTTATTAATATGGAAAAGCATAATAATTCTCTGATCTTAAAGTTCCTCATTCCCATAATTTCCTATAGAAAAATTCACAGTTCATTTTGAGACCTTACCTCCATAATCATATGAGTTTGGGTAATAGCCTGAGTAATAATCACTCCATCCACTTTTGGTATAATAATCTTCAGCATACCCTTGCCTGAAAGAAAGGGCAGAAGTGTGGAAAGTCATTATTCCTCTTCAGTCTCTTCTGAAGTCAGCAGGTGATACGAAGAGCTGTGTGCCACAACTGGTTAGGTAGAGGCTCATATGAAAAGAACGCATTTACAGGAAATCAAGGAATCATAAAATTAAGACTCTACAAAACCAACATATCGCTAAATTTATGCAGGCCATAAGAAGCTGACAGCCCTTACTGTAATACAATGATTTTTGTAGACTGCTTTGGTGGTAAGTTTAATCACTTACAGACTATCAACTACTAAAACTCCTGCTATAATTAACATCCTTTGAACTGTCTCAACAGGAAGTCAGTAACTCCAGTAACGAAACAATTGCTCGCTCGGCTTGAACAGTGTTTTGTTATACATCTTACAGTGATGAGGACTGCAGTCTGGAGAAGGGATTGTGGAAATGGGTCGGGACCTGAACTACCACTTTCATCAATAATTCTGAACAGAGGGTTTCAGCCTCTGGGGCACCTATCACCAGTGTTAAATATAGTCAGAAAAGAAACAAACCCAACACACACAACACCTTTCTTTGGGTACCTGGCCAAAGAACTCAATATTGCATCACCTTGTTCAGCCTGGAGCTGAAGCCAGTCAATACCAACAGTGCAGGACAAGTGCTACCACAATCCCAATGCCTTATTTTCATTCTGCTCTCAGTCTGTTTCTCAAGCTCAGCTTTTCAGTAGATGCAGCAATGTTTTGAGTGTTAGAACATCCTTACATTTAATACTTCAGTGAATAAATGAGATAGCACTGAGATGCAACTGTAACACAGCACATCACTACACAACTAACTCCAGGCTTGGATGGGCAGCAGTGTAGGAAAGGTTTGGTTTTCATTTCAGCAAATAGAGTGGACTGAACGGAAGAAATTACTGATTTACAGAGCCCATGTTAAAATACTGATTGTCTACATCAACACAACAAGCACCAGACCCTGACTAAACCAACACAGCAAAGTAGGAGTCCATGCATGCATAAAGAAAAGATAATCAGAATACTTCTGATGGAAAAAACAAGCTGTGGCTGCTACCCGAAAAATCATGAGCCTTGACTGAATGTCATTTTTGGGACCATCCCACAATTATGAAAAAGGCTAGAAGATGAATGTTAGGTGAAAAATGTAGTTTGTCTACTTGTATGTACAGGTACACGTATATTTGTATCTACAATATGTGTATATTCTCACACACATGTACACAAACATGCACAGGAGGTAAAGATACATAATGTGGAATAACAGGAACTTTGATGGTCTTCTACAGCTGATCATATAACTGATAGTACAAACTCCAAAGCAGCCAAGCAATGCAAGAGATGCTCCTCCCTGGAACACGTGGGAAGTTTGCTAACACAGCACCTGCCTCTGCAGAGGAGGAGATGTGATCTTATCAGATCAGGTTTATCCACCCAAACAATCTGCTCAGTCTCCTGCAGAGAGATACTGTTCCCCTCCCCAGAGTTTCCAAAGCTGCATCATTAACACCGCCACATTCAAGGCAACTTTCAGACATGCTATCACTGACTCTGCCACTCCCAGGCTCTGCTGCCCTGCAGAACTGTACCACAGTCCACATCCACCTGCAGTATCACGTCACACCTCAACACACACCGCAGAGCTGCTCCCAACAGGCTTTGATCTGCTCGGTGCCACCTATAGGCATTTCCACCTCTTATAAAAATAGTACATAAGACGAACAGGCACCAGGAAGTGCTACTGGAGGTTATTATCTCATTACAAGATCTCACAGTGCACTTAGATTCACTTGAGAAGGTGATAAAAGTTACCAAATGCAGCTACAGCCATCCGTGTGTACTCCTCAAGGCCAACATGCACCTCCTATAATCTTCTGGAGGTGGTAAGCAAAATGTATTTTTAATCTGAAGACTGCTCCATTAAGTGAGCTGCCAACAACAGACAACTACAACAAAGGGTTTCATCATTTCCAGACAGGTAACTGGGGCTCTCTCTTGGAAACCTGCAAACCCACCGACCAGGTAATGCAACAGTAACATGTCATCATTAATTTGAAGTTCATACAAATCAGTTTTGCAAAAGAAAGCAGTAATCCCTGGAAGGTAACTTGCTGCTTCTTGCTTAAGAAATACTAGAGATCCCATTTCTGCTTTGTATTTAGTATCTGCAAGTAGCGTCTGAGCACATTATTTCCCTCTCTCAATTTTTTTATTTCACATCATGAGACAGACCAAGACTTTTAAGCTTTCCCGATCCACATGCTACGTGCATCAAAACCTGTAGTGAAGTCAGTGGGTGGAACATGCCCACATAGCTCCTTTGCTACACGGAGTTTGGAAGTTTTGTGAGAAAGATGATCCACACAGCTGAAGCGACCATCAGATAGGTTAACCTGAGGCAGCACCAGAATGTTTTCACTTGATTCATCATCTCTCAGAGCTAATCTCAGCACCAAGTCCACCACAGTGACCTCCTGCCTGGCAGAAACGCCAGCAACCGCCCAGAGAACTAAATGAAAGGAGTAATAAGCTTCAGCAACAGAAAAGGCTGTGGAATCGTATCCTTTTCAGACATGGCATTTGATACTGCCCGTTCCTATGGCAGCACACAATGAGTTTTTGAACTTCCTCACTGAGGCTTAAGCTACAAAACTTCAACAGCCATCATTACACTCACTGCTGCAGGGCCTGTACTCTGATTTTACTCAATTTAGGAACTGCATACCTAGAAGGCGGCCTGTCAGAGCAGTGACTTGCTCTGGAACTCGGACGTTCAGGCTCAGGATACCGGTAGCTCCCGGGCTCCATGTAAGCAGTGCTGGTGCTGTCGTAGTGTCGGTACCGGGGGTCATACTGTCCGTAGGTATCCTCCTGGAAAAGAGATTGACACGTAAGGGAGGAGGCTTCCCACCCCTGAGAATAAACCCTTAAAACCAAATAATCACCATACACACCACAACTGTGGTACCTGGAGGGTGCAGATCAATAGGCTACAGTACAGCTTTCAGTACCTGTTGTGGCAAGTTATATTCAAGTCTTTAATATGTCAAACTTAGGGGAAAACCATTATGTCTGGACTAAAAGCTGTTCAACCACTGTGCTGGCCACTCTGCTAACCTGCCAATAACCCAGGCAGCAGATGGGAACCAAACCTGAACTCCTGAGCAGCTAAACAGTTACCACTGCCACCTTTTCCCAAAGAACCAAGCTGACATCTGTACAACTACTTTAAGTTTTTATCAGCTCTGTAATACAAGTTTTGTCACTGCTATCTGGATTTCCCCTACAATTCAATATTTAACATGAACGCTATACTGAATGCTGGGCACAACACAACTGTTTAAACTTGCAATTCAAAGATGAAAATTACTAATGCATACTGAGGAGGGAGGAAGGGGAAAAGAAGGATTTACCATGTAATAAAGATGAGCTGCTGTTCTGGGGTCTGCAGGAGGATAAGGTGGTGGATATGGAGGTTGGTAAGGATCGTAAGGATGTCTGTAGTAGTAGTAAGGGTTCTGGGGCGGACCAAAGGCATCCTGAGGAGTCTGAGGCAGGGATGGACGCTGCAGGTCCTGCTGCACGTTTGGCATGGCTGGCTGACTGGTGGTGCTTGAAGGGGCTGTAGATGTTGGAGCACCAGGCGGCTGTCCAGATGCTCGCTGCTTGTCAGGACTCGTTTGATCGTACCCTGTTGGCTGCTGTGCTGAACTTGCCTCCTGGGGTCCCACAGGCTGAGGATGGCTGCTCAGCACCTGGTTCTCATGCTGCTGTGATGCCTGCATGGCCTTAGTTCCTGCAGCAACCTGGTAGTTTGAAGGAAGCGAGGGCTTCCCAGATGATGCTGGCTGCTGCATCTGAGCTACTTGCATTTGTGGTTGAGATGGCAACGCTCCCTGTGCAGCTCTGTCTGATACAGCCTGATGCTGTACATCTTTTGTCACCTGTTGATAGAAATGTTTGTCATGCATCTCAGGATGCCCCTGACCAGCTGAGTGCTGAGGACCAGCAGGAAGTGACTGATTGTGCACCTGTACAGAATTACTTGCACTGCTTGTCTCCACCGTCTGTGTCACTGTGAAGTCGAGCACTGCAGCAGCTTCTTCTTTGCCATTTGAGTGATTTGCACAACTATTAGCCTGTACTACAGAATTAACAGGGGGGAGCAGTGCACTTGCACTTCCGCTGGGGAGACTTGTCCCAGGAGAAACGGATGAGTTAGACCCTGGCTTGCTGGCGAATTCAGGAACAAAACCTTCCATATTAACATTCTTTTGCCCTTCTGGAGCCAAATTAAGTGGAGTTTTCATAAGCAAGTTTGCAGGCTGATTAGAAGCAGCATCAGAGGAATTGACAGGGCTTTGTAATAAATTATGTTTTAACAGATTAGTATTTGGAAGTGCATTCACTAAGAGAGATCCAACTTGCATCACGGGTAATGGCATGTTTTCCCCAGCAATGATCCCACCAGCATGCAAGGGCTGGGGACTCATTCCAGGCTTGTCCCCAAGCCCAGAGTCCTTCACTGGCTGATTGTTTTCATTGCTGCTTAGCTGATTAGATAGAGAAATAGAAAAATTAATTGGCTGAGCCAAGTTATAGCTTTGATTAGGCTGAGCAATCAGGATAGGCTGATTTTGCAAAGACTCTGTAGGTGGAGAAGACAACAAACTTGCATAACCAGAACTTGCCTGAGACTGAAGTGCCTCCTCTTCTCCCATTTTGGGAGGATTCTCCAGATTTTCAGAAGTTATATTTCCATCCTGGGGCAGCTGCACACCCATAGTCCCTGGTTTGCTTGGCTGCTGATTAGACAGGCCTTCTTCTGGCGGCTGAATGACTTCTACAGTTTGTTTGGCAGGTACATACACTGCAGGAGCAGCAGGAGCTAGAAGAACATTTCCCCCAAAATTAGGCAACTCATTATGAGCCCACAGAGTTGTTGCTGGGCTATCACACTTCTTAACTGCTCCCTGAGCTCTTGTTGAGGACCTTCGCTCAGATACTGATTGTATGTTTTCCATAACATGTCCAGAGTGCAACTTATTTCCAGCTTCACCAGTGACTGCAAGAGGCAGTGGGTGTACCTGAGGCATGAAAATAGTCTCCAGATTATCTGGTGGCTGCTCGAGATTGCCTGGGGATGCAGCTGGCACAGCTGCACTCTTCTTGATATTCTTCTGGTTTGAGTGGTTCTCTCTTAACTCAACCACCATCTTTGCTTGGTCAATCTCTGCAGGTTTTATACCAACTCCATGGGACCTCACAGGTTCAAAAGAACTATTTGCACTTGTCTGAAACACTCCTGTAGGCTTAGGGGGGCTTGGGGTTGGAGGCTGGGACAGATGACCATGGTAGGTCTTGCCCAGGTTTAGCTCACTGGAATCAACTCCTAGGGGAGAGGAGTCAATCTGTTTAAAGAAACTAGCAGAAGATTCTTCATCAGGCTTCCCACTTTCTTGCTGAATAAATGTACCGACTTGCTCTTGAGGCCTTGCTGAGCTGGAAGCACTCCTGTGGCTAACGGTGCTGTAGTTTGAAGAGACACTATCTGGTCGGACAGGATGAGGTAATGAATCAGGTGCCTCCAAATTTGGTCCTCCTTCAGCATGGCTCACAACAGCATTCTTTGGAAGCACCTGACCTGGGAAGGATCCGTATCTGTACAGATCAGGGCCAGCAGCAGGGGATGAAGCACTCATGTTCTGTGGTTCACTTGGCAGCACTTCTTGATTCTGAATGCACTCCAGGTTCTCAACATTCTCATACTGTGACCCACCAGACATGTCACCTATATGTGCCTTGTCGTCACCAACAAACATGGAGTGCTTAGTGGCCTGTGCCTCCTGCTGGCTTACAATTTTAGGGAAGTACTGATCCATTCCCTTTTGTAGCATCTCACTGACTGAACCTGCACCAGCCTGTGCCTGAGCAAGGACATTCGCTGCCACGCGCTGAGGATGCACTGGCTGGTGGTACAAGGATGCTGAATTGGGCTGACAAGCATCAAACTCTGTTTTCTCAACCATGTAATTTTTTTCAGATGAAAGTATTTCTTCATTTTCTGCCTCATCCCCTTTGAAAAACATGGAGAGAGTTCCTGAATCTCGATCTGTGGGAATAGGTCTATTTGTTGTTTCAGACATATCCGGAGCCTGGTTTTGGGGGTTATTTTCCTGAGCTGCGGGAAGGACAAAACTGGAGTCTTGCAATGGTGGCTGTGGGTAAAACTGTTCCTGGTAGGGTTGACTTAACCAAGCATTAGTCATTTCTGTGTTCTGCCTGAACACATTGCCAGGCTGGATGCTGTTCATGTGGTGACTGCTATTTGCTGAGCCAGTTTTCCCATTCTTTTCACAACCAACGGCTGAAGGCGCTTGCATGGCATTTAGTGGAATACCTTGGTGCACAGGACCCTGCTGTAAATTTGCCTGCAGAGGAGGATGAGAAGTGCTAACAGAAGACTGAGAAATGTTATGAAGGTCGATCTGGGAAGACAGCTCAGGATAGGGCACAAAATTTCGAACTGGAGACTGCAGGTTACCTTGAACAGGCCTCCACTGAGACACAGGCTGCTGAGGAGGAGGAGGAGGGAAGAACGCTGCTGTGCTGGGTCCTGAAGGAATGTCATTTGGACCTCTGCTGACATCTTGTCTACCTCCAGGTTTGTTTGATGCAGCCATTCCAGGATGCACACTGAAAGAATTTTCAACTGCTGCTCCTGTATTATAGTGCAATGGCACCGCAGGTCCCCGGAATCCAGGATCTGCATTTGGATGCACTTCTGTAGTACTGTTCATAACATATCCTGGGGACGGAGAAGGAACTGGAACATTAGAAAACGTACTGGGATTGATTCCTGGTTGAGGTACAGGAGCTGCTAAAGGTGCGTGCAGTCCATGAGGATTGTCCCCTGCCCGTGGTGAAGTGTGCGTAAGGGCTGGCTGCGGACTCCCCGCCGGGGGAGAGCTTTGCATAACCAATGCACTGCCCTTGGATGGATTATCTAAAGAGGAACTCTGTGCAGTCTGTCTGCCAAATGCAAACGGGTCTGTCACAGGCTGCACCGGGGCAGCTGTTGCATTTGCTCGTTTACTGAGTGAGCTGCTTCTCCAGTACATGTTCCGAGCGATGCCGGCAGGAGGGGGAGCTGCTGCTCCTGCTGGCACAGGCTGCGGAGGCTGCTGCATGATGGCCTTTAGCAGGGTCCGATGGGAGATGACAAACTTGTAGTGGATGCTGTAGGGAGATTCCTTCTTCCACCCTGTTAAGGCAAAACAGATGACAAATCAGTTTCCTTTCTCACAACACACAGCACTTAAGCAGTTTTTATTTTAGAAACAAAATTATTCAAAGAATTTGAAGTGGAAAATGCTCCTCTTTCTAAATTGCTCCTCTATTTCTAAATCCAAGTCTAGTTTTAACTGAGTCAAATGCTGTATGGTAACAATGTACATTATTTAACCACTATATTAACAAAAAGCTCCAAGTAAGAGTAATGAAACACAGCTCAGTCCTGTGCAAACCTTTTAATCTCAGTCTGAAGCACCACTGGTATTATTACACTGTACATTGCCCTGGATTTCCTCTTTCAGAGGACCTGAAGTACCAGTCAACAGTCTCTCCCAGTCTCTCCCCGCATCCATATATTCCACAGCAATATTTTAAGTTAAGACTTCATTAATTTCTTAAAAAAAGTGTTTTGTTAAAATGGGAAAGACCAGAAACTGAAACAAAGAGCATTATACATATCTAGTTTTATGCATTATTTGCCTTGGTGTTCAACATTCTTTTTAGAACACAGCTGCCTGAATTCCTAACCAGGAACTCTTCCAGAAAGGTTTTAGTGCTTTGCAAGCTCTTCTCCCACTGCAATACAGAGGTGAAGGTTTTCCAGCTGGCCACACTTACCACATTCCAGGAGTCTCTACCTAACATCCACCTCAGCTTCCACATATTTCAAGAACCCCGGACTCTTTGGGAGATATCCCTGGTTGCTTTTCATCGCATTCTTCACTGTATGAACCTGACTGCAAAAACCCCTCCCTCCTCTCTGAATAAACTGGTGGCTTTATGCAACATACTGGGAGAGGGGAGGAAAAAGGCCAGTTAAAGAATCTGCCAAGACAGTCGCCTCCTGGAAAGCCCTAACTTACCTGAACAGTGTTGATACCTACTGGTTCTGTTCTTAACAGAACAGCTTAATAGAAAAGCTGTTTCTGAAACACAGTTGAGCACAAAAGCAGAAATCAACTGTTTTACAACCTCAACACCCACTTCCAAATTTCAAATGTGGATTTCACTCCTTACCTGTCTTCCCAGATGTACTCAAAGGAAAAAATCCCAACACTTGACCACACTTTTGTAACAACCAGGCCCAGTACTCAGCTATTACACCAAGTGGAGAGTTTACTTCAAAGTGCTGGTTTGCCATTCCTGTGGCTAGAGCTCTAATGTCACATTACAGGAGTTCAATATGAGGGTATCAGCTTCCTTGCAGAAGGAAAGTTAATATTAACAGACTGCACACAGGAGGAAAAGCTGCCTGCTAAACATTAGCACCAGAAATAACAACTGCACTAGGTGCTTCCAGATGCACCAAAAAATGTTACCAAAGAGGGGAAAGAAGATTAAAACTACCCTGTAGCCAAACCCATTGATAAATTTCACCGGAGGAGCTCTACAGCCACGATTAGTTTTAAACTCCTCTGGAAATTTATCTGTGTGAACAAATAATTAATTTGGGGGGAATTAATTTAATTCTCTCTCCAATGGACATAAGCTGAATAAACTACTCTTAAACAGCACAAACGTGCGCACAAAGCAGGTTACAAAGTGCACTAATTCTCACGTGTGCCTATATACACACACATACAGGTGCATGTACCAAACAATCAATAATATGTTCACACACAGATTCCTAACAAGAACAAAGCTAATAAAAAGCCCTACTGCAATCCCAAAGACAAGAATAGCTGGAAAATGAGATTTGCAGCTTGGAAGTCAGCATCAGGGACACTAGTTTTTCAGGTTTTCCTTTCTGTGTAGACAGCTGCACATCTGCAAACATGCAGGTGACACTCAGACTGGACACACTCTACATCTTCAGTACTCTTGAGAGCTTCCTTCTAGCTTTCTTGTAAATGGCAATGATAGTTACAAGTGTTATTCAGTGAAAATGTACCGAGAGGGCAAGGGGAATGGCTTTAACCTGCCAGAGGGGAGACTGAGATGAGCTCTGGGGCAGAAGCTCTTCCCTGTGAGGGTGTTGAGGCGCTGGCACAGGGTGCCCAGAGAAGCTGTGGCTGCCCCATCCCTGGCAGTGTTCAAGGCCAGGTTGGACACAGGGGCTTGGAGCAACTTGCTCTAGTGGAAGGTGTCGCTGCCTGTGGCAGGGGTTGGAGCTGGAGCAGCTTTAAGGTCCCTTCCAACACAAACCAGGCTGGGATTCTATAAGAACACTTTGGGAATCAAAATCACAAGGATCTGTAGACAGAAGCAGCATAAAATATTCCCGTTTGCTCTGTAAAGGACACTGATCACTGGTCCACTGCACCGGCAGGTCCCG
>NW_009910995.1:0-546 GCF_000696875.1 Nestor notabilis
CCGGGAGCCGCCCCACCGGAGGGACCGACAGCCGGCGCGCAGGTGAGGAGCGCCACGGAGCCTGCCACCAGATTCCGCCCTTAACCGGCTACTCCACTCCATGTTGCCCAGCCCGCGCTGCATCACATCACAAGCATCACAGGCGCTTCCAGGGCTTTTTGTTTTGAGCACGTGTGAGCAGCCTTAGATGACTCGCATATGATCCAATGGTAATTCAATCATAAGTAATAATGAATTATTTCATAAAGAGCTATCGTTTGCAACTGGATGCAGGTATAAGACAGGCTGAGAGAGCTGGGGTTGTTCAGCCTGGAGAAGAGAAGGCTCTGGGGAGACCTTAGAGCAGCTCCCAGTGCCTAAAGGGGCCTACAAGAAATCTGGAGAGGGGCTTTTTACAAGGGCCTGTAGGGACAGGCCAAGGGGGAATGACTTTAACCTGCCAGAGGTGAGATTGAGATGAGCTCTGAGGCAGAAGCTCTTCCCTATGAGGGTGCTGAGGCGCTGGCACAGGGTGCCCAGAGAAGCTGTGGCTGCCCTGTCCCTGGC
>NW_009910995.1:609-4129 GCF_000696875.1 Nestor notabilis
GGGGGATAGAAGTGGATGAGCTTTAAGGACCCTTCCAACTTAATACATTCTGTGATTCTATGATTCCATGATAAGCATCACAGGCACTTCCAGTGCCTTTTCTGAGCACGTGTAAGCGATCCCAGATAACTCATGAGTAATCCAGTAATAATACAATCATAGTAATAATGAATTATTTTATAACACCTATCACTATTTTTGCAACTGGATGCAGGTATCATTTGCAAAATGAATTCATTTTCTCAGAGCCAGACAAGTAACAGAACCATAATGGGTCCTGCCATTACTTTGTGTTCTTGGAGCACTTCTTAGAGCAGTGTGACTTGGCAGTGAGGCCAGCTTGGAGGACACAGATTTGTTTCTAGAAAATCTGAAAGGAGGCAGACACAGACAAGCATGCAGGTACAGGAAAAGGGAGTTAGCTGAGAGGTTTCTGAAACAGCATCTACAGAAGAATGGGGCAGGAGGGACTCGCTTACAAGAGCGACGTACAAACTCAAAATATGACACTGACAGCAATGCAGAGCATTTAAACATTATGCCCAGAGGACAAAGGGACGTAAGGACAACACAGTCCAACCCAGCTGTGCAGCAAGGTGCTGTGTAACAGGAGCTGGGCGTTTATAAAAGATTAAACTGCTAGCATCCACAGTAGCTTGTTCACTTTAAAGCTCAAATGTTCCCTTTTCTGATAGGACATTACCTTTAATACCTGATAAAGCTTAATAATTTGCTTTATAAGCACACTATGTGTAGACATAAATATTTTTAAGATAAACCATCATTCTGTAAAAAAAGTTAATTTATAGAAGAAGGCACGACTACTCACTATTCAGCAGGTGGCACTTAAAGTACTACTTATTCTGGGTTGCAGTTGCTAGCAGAGGGCACTGTTTTACTCAAAATAGCAGTAAAACATGCTTTGCAGATGAGCTTAAAAGCAACGTCTTTATACCAAAAGGTTTATTAGCTGGAGCTTTTTATCTAATTCTCTAAGAATCAGACAAAATTAAAATTCTAATCTTGACCAAGTGAAGTTTGAAAGAGATTTTGGAGTGATTATTCCTTTCATCTGCTATAACATCTCCAAATTCTAGATCAGGAATACTAAGTGTGTACTGGAAAGAAAAATAAGTAATGTTCACAAATTACTTCCAGGGAAAGAAACAGGGGGGTTGGAAGTAGATGATCTTAAGGTCCTTTCCAACCCAAACCACTCTATGATTCTCTAAGTGGTATGTATGCAAGATTAACAAATCAAAATTGCAGAAGGTCAAAATGAAAGCCTTTAAGTACAGGTGTGTTTTTGTTTGTTTAAGAAAGCAGAGAATCTGTGGTATGACCTGCCTATTATAATTTTTAAAATAAAGCTTCTCGTTTCCCCTTTTTCTCTTCCCATCAAAAAAACCTCCAACCTCTCATCAATTCCAATACAAGCTCATTTTACAATCTACTGAATGTAACAATCACTCTTCTGAGCCAGGACTGACAGTGTCAACAAAGAACAGTTTATGTTAAATACAAAAACAGCATAAGCCCTGATCTATACAATAAAGGTTTAGGCAGGTCCTTGATAGCAGTCAGCATACACTGGCAGGTATTTTCTATGTTTTATCCTTGGAAGTATTCTTTCAACTCCCAAGCGGGTTGTATGGAATACCATTCCACTTAAGAAGTGGGAAGTTTTGAGATGAGAAAGAAGTATTACAGTAGAATGTCACTACCCTCCATGGTGGATTTAGCGACTGGATTTTCCCACCAAAACAAACAATGTAAAAAAAAGGCTTCTCAGAAAACTTCCCCAACTGACCACATTAGGAAACCCAACCTGTCTTTCAGCTTCACAAAAGCTGAAACTTGAACGTGCCATGAATAGCTTGATCAACTCTGAATCACACATTTTAGAGAACTTGTGACTAAAATAGCTCTATAAACTTGTGTTACAACTGGCACAGAAAGCTTGCCTCTCTCCCTACCTTTATCTGAAATCAAACTGTTTATCACATTCCTTCCTCATACATCACCTCCTTGTGATGAAAGCAAGCCAGTGATTAATACTTTTTATTAGGCTGGTTCCAGTGACTTGGAATGAATTTGCCCTGACTCCTCAAGCATGCCACCACACCCACCGCATGGCACTCCAACCATGCCAGGAATGCACAACAGGAAAAGTTATCTTAAACGATACTTCATAAATCTATAGCAATAAAATTAACTGCATGATGGCTTCAAGCACACATCACCTTCAGGAGGTTTTTCCTCCCTCTCTCCAGAAGAAAAGAGGCAAGCCAATAGCTTTAAAAGCCTGGAGAAGGCACTGTTCTGTCACTTGTGCTCTGTGCTTTCCTATAGCTCATTAAGCAGAGCATGCTGTACGAGACAGAAATGGAAAGCAGTCCAAACACTTCAATTTTGTAATTACAAAGTGACAAAATAAGAGGTTTTATCCAAGTCTTGTAATCTATCATCTATTACATCAGGATCACAGACTTTATCTAAATTTAGACTGAATTCTCTATGCATCCTTTTGCAGCGTAAACCCAAACCATACTAAATAAAGGATGGGAAGACCTGAATTAGCCTCGACACCGTCTGACAGCAAACTATACTTAACAACAATATCCTCTGTACTAATTACAACTTGGCTTGGCTTGAGTGATAGCTGCAATTCCTTTGCCTTTGGCATGATGTACAAAACCAGCACCAATTTAAAAGTGATTCAGCACTGGATTTATTTCTTTAATTACTGACTACCAGCTGAGACTTGAGAAGTGAACAGACACTCACACCTTGCCTCAGCCACGAGGAACTGTTCGAACTCCCTTCCCAGCCATCTACAGAACACCTACACAAGGATACTTCACACTCTCATCTATCAGTTTTATAGATTAGGGAGAGACCTGGATTTCAAAGGTTTGTTGACATAACTAGATTAATGTACATGCTTTCTTCTTTCATGTCAAATTATGTAAGCAAAAAGTCTTTTCTCTTCAGATTGTGAGGTGGTTATGGTCCATCCACCAAAGAGTTTTGTCACCAACTGTCTCAAGGTAGCTAAGCAGATGTTTATATTAAAATAATGAATATATCTCAGAATTAAACCCCTCTGACAATGTTAGACATATCTCTGACAGAGACAACCACTTTGAGATGTTACCAGATACTCCAATGTTATTTGCGGTTAAAATGAAAACAAACTCCAAAAACGTTTTTATGCCCCGGATGGGCATCGAAATGCACTTGAAAGCAAGAGTTCAGACTTCCAGGCCGATCTGTAATCTATCGATACACAAACTAACACTGGTGCGCTCTGTGTTAAGCCCGCAGGACCCCAACCCGCCTGAGGTGCCCTGGTCACCACAGGGAGCGACGCGGTGAGGGGGGCTGAAGAGAAGGCGGGGAACCGCAGCCCTGTGTGTTACACACCAGGCCCGGTTCCTCCGAGGCAAAGGTTGCCGAGACACATCCCACACCTGCTCCCTATGATAAGGGAAAAGAAAGACTTCCTTATCACACAGCC
>NW_009910996.1:0-20928 GCF_000696875.1 Nestor notabilis
GGAGCTGCCTCAGGGCCTGGCGTCCGGACACCCCTCAGAGCTGCTGTGGCATCCCGCTGGTGCTGCATACCGCTGTCCTCCTCATGGAGCGAGCGTTCACCGGCTACTTCGTTCTCGGTCTAATTATCTTATTTTTGCAGGCATGCGGTTTAAAAAACCTTTTGAGTAGAGAAGTAAGTGCTTTACGGTATCTATATAACAGTTACTGCTTCAAAACCCAGTGTTGATCCAACTCTGTTGAAAAGGCGCCCGACGACTTTGATGTCTGTATTCAGGTACTAATGTGTATAGTAATGGAGGCTGGGATTGAACTGTAGATGTCCAAACATAGTTTGATGAATAATTAATCACATATAGCATTGAAGAGCAGGCTTTTCAAACAGCGTGTCGATATGAGGTCAGGAAGTGGTGATGGAGCTGTGTACTTAGGTCATGCTGTGTTTTGGAGATCTTAAAGCCTGGATGGTTGGGGTTAATGTTGGACCCTTATGTGAGGGTTGCTTGGTGCTGCTGAAGATATCCCTTGACTCCTGACATCCCATTCTTTTGAGTCTGTCGCCATCTCTCCTTGTAATTTAATCTCCCACATGGATTCCCCCTTACACACACACCTTTAATGAGGAAAAGAACCTGCTTAAAACCCCACCTTTTATTTGTAGCTTCTGTTAGAATGAAAGGCACATTCTAGGAATTTTGCCTTGATTTGGGTTTCACTGGAAATCAGTTCAGAAAAATGGCTTTTTGCTGTCTGTGCCCTGAAATAAGTATTGTGTGGTGGCACAAGTGGCTATGTGAGAAGGTACCATAGTCACCTGCTGCACAGGGACAGGGATGTCTCATTGGCACTTTACAGATGACACAAAGGCCCTCAAGTTATGACCTAGATATGCTCTTCTTTTCCAAAATGTCTGTGGTCTCGGCTATTTGTGGTCACCGTCAAGATAGATGAGCTAACAGGCACTCAGGAGTACAGGATCAGAGCTCAAAATGCTATTGATAAACTGGTGTTGTTACCTGAAATCAGTTGGGAATGGTCCTGGGAAGGGAAAACCAAATGTGGAGCTGGGAACATCTGGAGAAGTGACATTGTGGAGAAGGATCTGGGGATTAAGATGGATCGCAAACTCAGTGTGCGTCAGCAGCAGACGGCCTTTGTGGTAAAAATCCCAAACCAGAACCCGAGCCTTCACTTGGGGATGCATGAACAGGAGCATTGCAAGCTTGCAATTTAATTAGTCTCTTCAGCTCAGCAATGATGAAACTAGACTGATGAGCTTGGTTTTGAGCACTGCACTTCAAAAAGCTGTCTGAGAATTGGGGAGGTTCTGTAGGAGATAAGCTTAGAAAACATGATTTACCATAGGGTGCAAAAGATGGAGCTTTGCAAACTCTAAAGGTAGCCTTGCAAAGAAAGCTGTGTTCTAGTCCTTGTCTACACAGACTTGGTAGATAACCAGTTATCACTTACTTGTGGCAAAGAAAATTTAGGTTTGGATATTGGAAAATATTTTAACTAGGAAAAGAAATGAAGCAATAGAACAGAGTACTTAAAGTGGGGAATTGTGGTTCTTGAAAGCTTTTAAGGAAGACTTAGACTGGTGTCTTTTAGGAGTTGCATGGAGCTGATTCCCTCTTGTGGGGGACCACGCAAGATCTCATCCTACCCTGAACTTCCCTGTGGCAATCACAAGATTTAAATGTAATTATAGCTTTTGTAAAAAGTACAGACTTCCTTTTTAATTCCTCCTTTATGGCTAAAGAAACTTTAAGATACGTTTGCTCCGTGAAACTGTGATTTTAAATTAAGTCTTTTCTTGTTTAATCTTACGAAGGCCATGAAGACGTGCTCCCTTCTTGCCTCCTTATATCCTAGTGCACTTTCAGAGCTAAGGATCTCTTTGTATCCTGCTCCTGCAGAATGAGTTGAGTTGGACTTAAAAGAAGTGAGAATGAAGCCCATAATGGAAAATCATATAGAGGTCAGAGATGTAATTAAACAGTGTTGGGAGTTATCTTCCATAAACACAGTGCTGTAATACTGAATTGGGAATCTGCAGAGGGTTCTTGAAAGTGGTTTTATGTGACTCTTAAGAGCTGTATTGGGGTACAAGAAGATCTACATCAATTAAAAAGGCCTTTGAAGTATTATTTTCCATCAGTGTTCGAGGTCCTGCAGCATGTCAACTCAGTTAAAGTGCACTTACACTGAAAAACTACAAAAACTCACCACCGCTATGGTGAGTAGATTGTCTTCTCATGTGTATTCAGGATCACATCTGCTTACTTCAATGACAGAAGCAATTTAGCGTTGCAGAGCCACTTGGCTATATAAGTAATAATTGAGAAAAAACCTAGTCCGAATTCCCCAAAGCCATTTTTGTTGGCATGCTCTGAAGTGAGCAGTACTTTAAGCACTCCCTTTACCTCCAATGTTTCTTTGTCCATAAAATGGCCATAATAGCTGGCAGGCAAGATCACAAAGACTGTTGTGTATCCAAACAGCTCCAAGAACCTCAAGTGCTGTGGGTACCTGTATGACTTCTGTGCCTAAGCCTGAGAGTTTATTTCAGGTCAGTTTTGGACTTGGTGAGGAGCAGATTTCCCTGTGAGATGTGAGTTGGTTTACTAATGTGCCCCTGTGCCTGGGGAGCTCTGAACACAACTAAAACCTCTGTAAGCAGGCACACACAAGATGTGAAGCATCAGTGGGCCTGAGGAGGCTGCAGGAGGGAGGGCTGGCAGGGTGCAGGGGGTGTCACTGCCTGGCTCTGTGGGCATCAGGGATCCGGGAGAGCAGGCAGCACCCTGTGTCCTGCTGCAGTAGGTATCTACAACGTCCTTCCCTCGTGTCTGCCAGACATCTACACACTCCTGTCTCCATGTCGAAGCAGGATGAGGGCTTAAGCCTTCTGAGTCCTCTTCCATGCAGGGACAAAGGTGTTGGCCCAAGAGGTGTTTTGACTTCAGCCCCTATGTTTGCCCCATTAGACATTTCTTTTGCTTGCACTGTGCCATTTCAGACTATCCCTGAGTGCATTCCACCTTGCCAGGGTGACAGCCCCCCTGTTCACCTTCCTCTCCTCCCCTCTGACAGCCTTGTGGGGTTTTGTTTATTAGATGCAGGTGGAGAGCCTTAAGTTACTCAGGTCTACTTTTTCCAGAGTCAGACAAAACATGCACCAGAGGCAGGTCTGCAGCAAGGTACCTGCATTCCTTTCCTCACCTCTGGATTTCTGCTGCGGCTCTGATTTGTGCTGATGCTGTCTGCGAGGCTGCTGGCTGTGTAGTGGCGCCGGCTTCTGTCAGAAGGGCTCAGATCCTTGGGGTTACATCTGTCTTGACAGCAGGACTTTGACTAATTTTACTTCCTAAGAACTAGCTCACCAGAGAAAGCACCACACTTGATACAAGATTGGCTTCATCCCTGGGCAATGTAAAATAAGGTGTTCTATTGCAGCTGTGTTGATTTTTTAATCTGAATTTCTTGCATTATGTTAAAACACTGTGTAAAACTCAGTACGTGATGTTGCAGTTATCAAGAATACCTCATGGATAATGGTTCCACAACACTCGCTTCGCAGCAATATACTATCAATAGATAGTAATTGTGCTACCTTGTATTAGCCTTTCCGTGATCAGCATCAAAAAAGCAGCCTTAAGTTGTTTAAAGCCTCTTGCATATCTTATATTAAAAAATGCAGCAAATAAATTTCAATTCCACCTTCTTCTGTGAGATTCAGCTGTTGGGACCATTTACAAGAAAACAAACCGATCATGGACGAAAGCTGTGAGTCTCCTTTGGATGGTCAGAAAGGGAAGACAGTTTTTAGGCTCAGACATGTAAACTACTGTGGCAGTACAGGTTTTAAAAAATAGGAATGCTCCTCTGCCCTTATGTTTTGCTAAGTGGTGTATAACAGTTGGATGTCTGCCTTGAAATAGCTTCCTGCTCCCTGGAATGCATCACGTAATTATGGGACTGTTACGCCCCAAGTTTAGATCCAGACCTGTCAGTTCCTGCATGAGGTCAGGCAGGCTTGGCAAGAAACCCAAGAAACTGTCATTTCTTGGCCAAGAGAACATGCTTTTATATGATGGGTGGCACACCACAAAGGGCATGTGTTTTCTGGGCGAGTAAGAGCAGGAGGACTTCTCTGATTTTGGCCATGCCAGCACATATTCTGGGGATGCAGAACATGAATACATTTAAATTGCTTGTTCGTCTGCCGACTGAACACGGAGCCCAGGGTTTCTCTTTGCTCTCAGAGCAAGCTCCATCACTTCCTCACTGTGTCTCTTTTATAGGCATGTGCAGGTCTCCCAGAGGTGCACCAGCCAGTCATAGTTCTGGGTCTGCAGCCGGTCTCTATTGTGTGTTTGGGCAGTGAGAGGTGATTAACTGTCTCCCACAGCTGCTGCCAGGGACTGAAGCAAATTGGTACAGTCACTGCACCTGGGTGTCCTCTGAGCAGATACTTGTTTCTTACATTCTTCTCTACTTAAAATACCAGTAGTTTTCTTCGATAGCTTTTTAAATTGAAAAAAAAAACCAAAACAAAACAGTTTTCTTGTCCCTCTCCATTGAGGCCAGCCTTGGTTATACCTCTTCCAGAGAGAAAGATGTGCTGTCACATCCCACATCGCATCTCCTCGCTGTCCTCTGGCAGTGTGCACACCCTGCTTCCATGCACCAGGTGCTGGTATTTTTCCCTGCTATGCAGGGATATGTGCAGCATTTAAGTACCAATAGTTTTCCATGGTGTCTCTCCCATCTCTCCAGCGACAGAAGCGATCAGCAGGGGCTTTGATAATCTTTGAACCCCTGTAATTATTCAGACCCCAGTCTCCCTATGGGAACCATAAGCAGGGAATCAGCAAGGCAGCCTTTGTTTCCTGTAACAGATCACTGGTAAGTGAGCTAAATTGGTTATTGAAGGTATTCAAGTGTGCCGTGACAGAGTTTGGGGGGTCTAAAGAGGAGTTGTGTCTGCCTGCCAGCCAGTTTCTGCTGGAGAAGTTCATGTCAGTTCATGTTAGAGAAGCAGCTACTGCCTTGGAGGGGATCCTAAAATAAGCCCTGGGGTGCTTTACAGCATTGCATACATTGTAGATCTCCAAAAGCCTTGCTTGCGTTCTGTGAGGGGTTTCTTTTGTACTGGAGTTTTAGTGGCCATGAAACTCTCTGCCACATCCAGAAGAGAGCAGAAGGGCAGTAGTGTACCAGTGCTTCACTTGTATCTCTCTCTGCAAAAGGTGATGCAGCCCAGAGCTTACTGGAAGTAGCCAGCCTGGCACTAGTGATGGCAACTTGAATTTCTAGCAGTGCTGTTCCACAGGGCAAAACTACATCCTGATGATTGAGTTGTTGGCTAAACATGAAGAGAGAGTTGTAACATGCTTGCTTCTAAATTCTGAGACTGCATATTTGGAGCATATCATACATTTTTCTTTGTGGAAAACTGTCTAAACAGGAATGGAGTAGTGGGACTAGGAAGAGGAGCTGGGTGTTCTCTGAAAACATGGCTTGTCTTGATGAAAGGATGATTGCAAATCCTAGGAGAAATAGGCATTTTTGCATTTGCTTTTGCTGTGAAAAGGATTTGAACATCCATCCACCTTAAGTCTGTGCATGCAGACGAAATGTTTGTGCACAAGCAAGGTATTATGCTGAGCACCAGGCAAGAGCCACAGAAAGGTGGATTTTTCAACTTGTAACGGGAAAAGGCTTTTAATGAGGATTTGATGCCTGTGGCTGTGCAAGATCTTCTTTTCACCTATATTTTGAAGAGCTGTGATGTTCCAGCTTCATTTCAGTAAGCTGTACACAATGAAGGAGAGAATGTCAGCTTTATGTATTCTGAAGTGTTACTCTAAGGGAAAACACTTATCTACCAGTTTTGATGGGTGCACCATTCTGGACCTGGATGGCATTTTGTTGCTCTGCTTTTAGTTATAATCTGCAATTCACAGTATGAATGCACTAGTGATGCTGTGTCTCTGAAAGAGAACTCACAGGTGTAGATTCATCGTACCCTGTGGGAACAGCAGTGCCTTTAAAAGAACCTGCTGACATTCATTTTGAAATCCTTACTATAATGCAGTTACGTATTATAGTAAGGAGACATGCATGTTCTGTTACTATTAACAAAACCCCTGATATCACTTAACAGGAATAGACCACAGGAAAATCCTTGAGTTCAAGTTACTTACTGTAAGTACATTTTGTAGGACTTTTTTATGCCTCATACAGGCTTGAATAGAAATCACTGCTCTTCTTTCTCCAAAAGACATGAGAAAAAGAGGCCTTGTGTACCAAAACACTTCCTGCCAGCCAAAAGCTCTTGTTTGTCATGCATAACTGTGAGGCTGTGTTTTGTAATCTGTCCATCCATCTGAGGAGCATGATGCACAAATTATTATGTCTGCTTGCCCAGAACTCAGTGGATATGCTGGTGAGAGCCTCTGAGAGTTGCAGATAAATGACCCTTCTCCTCTGTAGCTGCTTGAAAGGTTAACCCACTGTTTTCATGAAGCCTGCTCAGGACCAGCCTAAAATGACAAGGGTGTGGATGTTTCCTATGAGAAGCAAGTACTTCCAAAGGAAAACTTGATGAACGTTGCATCCTGTCAGCTGGTGTGGTTGTCTTGTGAATTCAGGACAGCTTCTTGGTGAAGGCAGAGCCTCTGCTCTTGCTCAGAGGCCTTAATTCTAGTAAAAGGTTTCAGGCACTTTTCTCACTGCGAAGTAACAGCTCAAAGATAACATTTGTACTGGAGTACAATGCCTGTGGCAAGCGTGTGGCTTCCTTCCTGGACTCTGTAGGTGAGGAAATCTGTTTGCCAGCTTGAATCTGTGAGCGTGCTTACTCCAAGCGCCTGAATGCAAAAGTGTGTAACTGCAGTGCCTTCTAACATATTATCCTGCTCTTGCGGTTATTGATGGATGTGTCTTGAACTGCAGCCCGTGCTCAAATCCTTGCATTGCCCTGTGAGACAAAACTGAGTCACAAGATTGTAATCTTCATGGTTTCCATCCTGCAGGTCTGCAGAGCTGACCGTGTACTCAGGTTTGCTGGAAGCACTGAAGAGGGTTTTCAGGTACTTGGCACAGGACCTTGAATTTCCTGGCAGCACCTGTGTACTCATCAAGAATGTTTTGTTGCTCTCATGTTGATGCAACCAGCAGAGCTGGCTTGTAGAGGATGGACATCTTAGGGTGGTTTTATGTAATGGCTCTCAATTTAACCAATGCTGCCTTATGCTTCATGACTCACTTCAAGCCTTGGTAACTTAGTTCTGCACATTGATAAGGCTATACCAGAAATTCTTTTTTCTCTAAAGAACAAAAAGCAAAATGCTCTACTCATAAACATTGTAAGATGTTCCAGAATGATAACTGTGACAGTGTGGGCTTAGCTGTTGATGGATGGCACAAGCTTACACTAAAGTAAAAAGCTGGTTAACAGTAGATTGAATTCCAGGTAGCACATATATATATATATATATGTATATCTCTTTCTCTCTGCATATGAAGTGACCCTTTTTTAGTGTGTTGTGGTTTTTATTCCAGCGCCTTCATGAATTTATCTGTCCACAAGATACAGAGTATGTTTTCATAACAGCTTTGATTCTGCCACTGATCAGTTTTTATGTATGACTGATCACAGAACTCAAGAAGTGCAGTTGGTGCAATTTGGAGATGTTTGTGCCAGTAGCTGAGTTTATTCACATAGACGGAAGTCAAAAACCTACTGGGAAAGTAAAATCTGATTGCTTGGCAACTGGGCCTTGTTTTTAGTATACCCATACTTTAATTTAGGCAACGTAACAGTTGGAATTCATACATAACCTATGTTGTAAAACAATTTCAACAAGAGGAATGCATTTGTATTCTTGTCCTCACTGGTGGCTGTGGAGCTTGAGAGCCCACACACAGGCTCTCAAAACTGCTTGTTTCGGTTGTGTACTTGCACCCAGCCTTGAGATGCTCCCCCTGCTGTGCCCAGTGAGAGCACGGTCTGCTGTTGTCCCTCTCACTGCTTGTTGTGTGATGCTGGCACTGGAGCACACCTGCAGCAGTTTCAGGCAGGGAGCTGCTTCATGCTGTGTAGCTGCCTGTGTTGTTGGCATTTCAGTGCTTTGCTGATCCTGAGCCACATTCCAGATGTTTGCACTCACTCAAAAGTGCCACTTGTCCCTGGTGAAAGGTTTGGACACCATGAGGTGCAGTAGGGTGGATTGATCTACTCTTGCAGTCTTTCTGCAGTCCACCAGCATTAGCCTGTCTGTAGGCAGGGCAAGCCAAAAGGAGACACACCTATCTTTGTTTTTCCTACCCTGTGCCACTAGACCTCAGTGTTCCCCAGCTGGTGTTGTGGGATCTTGGCTCGCTAAGTGTGAAACCAAGGGCAGTGCTCTTACCTCTTTGCTAGTGTTCACTTACCTGGCCACAGCAGCAAGTGCTGAGTTCGCTCCCACCTGCATTGTCCAGCTGCTTTTCCTGCCATTTGCCCGCAGTGGCACTGTGTGATGTGATGGTCCTCCTCATCTGCCTCCAGTGGTGGTACTTGGTCTATTTGTTCATGTAGAGTGCTGCTGGAGCCCACACTCCTCCAAGGGAAGAGTTGGTATATCCGTACCTGCACACACCAGCTCCATGTGGTGACAGATTTTGTGTATAAGCAAGGAGAGCAGCTCTTTAAATTCTCCAGAAATGGGTTCTGTAATAGAAACACAAAGATTGGTTTGAATGGAGTGTAAATGGGGATGTGTGTAGATAGGCACCAGAAGAAGCAATAGGATGGGGGTTAAAAGAATAGCCTGTATTGATAATAAGGACACTTGTTCCCAGCAGTGAAGTTGAAGAATGTGGTGTTTGTTGAGCCCCAGAGGCTCATGCTCTGGTAAGGCCACTACACAGCAGGAAACCCTGTACTCTGACACCAGAGAGGGAGCAGCATAGGTACAGCACACCACACATGCCATTGTTTCGCCTGCCAGCCCACCAGAAAGACAGGCTGTAGCCATAAAGATGTGTCTATTCCAAGCCGCAAAACACAATCTCCATGCAGGCTGTCTCCTGTGGGTGCAGAGTGTGGGTCTTTTTTGCATAGTACAGTCCTTTGGAGCGGACTTGAAGAACCCATGAGCTGTTCTGCTTATTTGAGAATTCACAGCAAAACATTCCCATGGTATTCAGGGTCTTATGGGTGCCCCTCTGCAGCATGTACTGCACAGCTGAAGAAGATTGTAACTTGTGTCTCTAGTGCCTGTGATTTCTCTGTAGCAGGAAATGCCTTAATTTTCTAGGTAGCTTCTGACACTGATCTGTGCTGATCAGTTACCATATCAGCACACTGTCTGTCTGCATGAAAATGACGGGATGCTGAAGCTTGAGCAGATGGTGCACAGGGATGGTTTTGCAGAATAAATATTTAGCACTAAGCCTTTTTTTTTTTTTTTTTTTTTTTTGCTATTTTCTGTACTGATTTTTTTAAGAAAATCCAGCATAACTTGAAGGACAAATCTTTTCAGGGAAATGTGCAAGCGTGGCTGTTTTCCCCTTTATAGCACTTCTCACGGATACTGAAACAAGAGAGTTCCTTTCAGAGCACACATGTGTGCATTGTTGTTCACTGAGTGTCAATATTCTGTTCCCTCACAATGGTTAGGAAGCAAATGTGTCCCCTTTAAGAGAGTTTATGGCAGTGTGAAACATTTCTCAAGCTCTCAGGGTTGCTTTTTCTCTAAGTCTGGTAAATTAATGTAAGCAATGAGAGGAAAGAGCAGGGATGACAGGAGGAAGCTGCAGGGTCTGTTTGCATTTAAGAGTTACCTGCTCTAAAGGGAGGCACACAGAAAACCCTGAAAGGCTTAGACAGCTCACGGCATGTACCATCATGATCCTTTCTGTATATAAAACAGATCAAGACAAAAGGGCATTAAAATACAAATCTGATGAAGAAAAACTTTCTGTTTCCCACCCTCCCCTTTCTTGGTTTCCTGTGAAAAGCCTATGGCTCATCAAGTCAAGGGCTGTCACAGCTGTTTCTCGCTATTCAGCAATGAGAGGGAACACCTCTCCTTCACCCAAGAACTGGCAACTGTTCAAAATCACCACTGTAGAAGCACTGATAGACTGGTTCTTTTCTGTGCTTGGATGAGGTTGGGAATAGGATGGATTTGTTAGTGCTCTGATGTAGGTGCTTCTGTGCAAAGGTACTTTTGTGATGATACACTTCAGTTAGGTCAGAGCCTGCTGTTTCCTGGTTATTTCCAGACTGCTAAGGGCCTGTTGCATGACTTCTTTTTCTTTTATGGTGATGGTAGGGTAAACTGGTGTTCCTTTGCAGAGATGGCTTGTATCCTTGGAGTCTCTTTTATGGTCACTTACTGTGCCTTCCAGCTATGCAAGAAGTACTGCAAACATGCAGGATGCTCCGTTTGCCTTCCTCACACTAGAAACTTGTTTGAACAATTTCAGTGCATTTTCAGGGTTCTTTAGAAGCAGCTCAGGGCAAACTATCACTTCCATTAAGGTGTTACATATCTTCATCTACAAGGCTCCTTCGGTGTTGACAAGCACTTTAGTTGTGCTTCATTATGGCCACCAATGGCACAGTTCAGCTCTACTTGATCTTGCACTGTAAATCTGGCAGTACCTGTATCCTGAAATATTTTTCTTTTCCTCTGGTGGCTTATTCATTGTCTCATGTTCCAAATACAGCCCATAACATTTTGCTGGATATGACATGATGGCTATTCCATACGATACAAGGAAATGGAAACTGGGTTAGAGTGGGGATTTTTTTTGACATGTGCCATCTGTAAATGTAGTACAGGGTTTCTCCTTCCATTTGTTCTCTCCCCTCTGAAAGGGCTATTAGTGTGCTCTATGCAAAGTGTAATTTGAAGCTATTATAGTCCTTGGTGAATATTTATAGTTAGGATAATCTTTGTTTGCAAAGGTTTGTTGTTCCAAGCTGTGCATGTAATTGAGGAGGGCAAGAGGGAGAAAGGCCCGAGACAGTCATTTTATCTGCTGTTGCAGCCTGCAGGGATGGAAGGCAGCATCCCCGGGTAGCTCAGGCCGCTATCACACTTTCAGATGGCCCTTCTCTGCTAAATGCTTCTGAACAAAAGGTGTGGTAGGAACCTTCAGCAGGCTTAGGGCACTGAGTGCCCTTCAGTATACATCTCCAGACTGCAGGCAGTGAGCTTTGCTTTAGTCTGTAAAGGAGGAAAACCCTCCCTCTGCCCTTTCTGCTTTGTCAGTGTTGAAATGAAACCTGGTTCCTTCCCATGCACGGGCTGGGTCCGACCGTGGGCCGGTCTGGCACGGCTGAGCTGTCTGCCACCGGTGCCACCCACCGCCCCGGGGAGCTTGGAAAACCAGCTGGGTGTCTGACAGTTTATGCATGGTCCTTGGGCTACGGTGCCAATGCAGGCAGCAGCACATTACTCCAGCTTGTAGCTGTCATCACCTGCGAGACAACTTCATTCAGATGTCAGAGGGGTGTGCTTCCAGTCAGCAATTCCTAAAGGAACAGACTTGTCTCTCCTGACACTCTGATGACACAGGAAACAACTCCCACTGGAATAACGTTTGGGAGTTGTCCATCTTTTGCTATGCAGAAAGCTAGAGCTCAAGAAGCTGATCTCCAAAGTTTCCCTACGCAGTGAAATGTGGAAGAGCAGCCTTGCCATGCACTGTCCTTAGAGTAATGCAGAATCCCTCCAAGCTAACAGTCTCCTGTTATACATACATGACGAATACTTGCTTTGCCTTCACTCCTTCAAAGCTGTGCAGTATTTAGTTAGGTTATAATTATTCTTCTTTCCATTTGTTTTTCATAGAGGGACCAGTTTCCCTCCCATGCGAGCTGATTTGTTCTGGCAGGGCTGTGTGTGGCAATAGGAGAGCCTTGCATGGCTGGAGTGAGAATCACAGCTGACTGCAACTGAAGATCGCTGGTGCCATTAGAAGGGGGTAGTTTCAAGCAGAAAAAAGTCACCAACATTTATCAATCAGCTCCCTGCTCTTAAACCATGGGCACCACCTCCATAAGCCCTTTGCACACCCTTACCCACTGGGAACAACCTGCTGCCCAAATATCAGCCCGTGTTCTTTGCCCTACCTTTGAGATCACTGCTTCAGCCTCTCCAAAGCACACACTGCAGCCAGAGGCACTGGAATCTCCGCTGGGATCAGACCTGGTTCGCTACAAACAGCCAGCTTGGGTGCATGGGAGCAGTTCCTAAGCCGTGCTGGTTAAACTGAGCCAGGTTACGTTAAACAGTGTATGGTGAACAGGTCTTCATTAACCTTGCTGCTTTTAGGAGAGTAGATCAGCTGGCAGATTGGAGGGTGTAGAAATATTTGTCCAAGCACCTGCAAGGGAAAGGAGAATACATATGAAATAAAGCTTTTATGTTTCAGTTAAAAGATGTCTAAATGTCTTGCATGCAAACAAATACACACTATAGGTTAGGTATCACTGACTTAGGCTTGTGAGATCCAACGCTATCTTTCACCATTTTCTGAAGCGCAGTGCACTTCATGGTGTTATTTACTAGGAAAATATCCTCCAAGGTAGCATTCCGAGAGGATAAACCTGAGGGTTTGTGATGAGAAACCTCACTGCTGAAAGACAGATTTAGGGGTTTATTTTTAATATGCCAAGCATGTTAATGAGTGCCAGAGGTAAACTGGAACATCAGGATGAAGGGAAGTGGAGACTCAAATCTTCAAGCAGCACCTCTGCTTATTTCATGGTTAAGCTGCTTTGTATTAGCCACGGAAATTGCTGCTGTGCCTGTTCAGTGTGGGTGCATGCAGGCTGCTCAATTAGCAAAAAAACAGAAAGAAATGACCTCCTGGCTTGCTTCTAAAGGCGTGTATTTATTTTTTTGTAAGCAGGAACACTATACTACAGCTTCCAATCAATCAACCATATAGTTCTGGTAATCAAAGCCACAAACAGGCTTTAAATAGATATTACATGGGAGTATGTGTCTGCTTTTGGGGATACAAAATTTTCCAAGATGCTTGGGTTTGCTGGAGATCTGCAGGTCATGATAGAGCTTACTGCTCTGCTGGGTTCTGCCTTAACCCGCTGGCAGGTGGCACTGGTGGCAGGGAGCCAAGGCTTTGGGGAGCAGCATCCATCCGGTTTGGCAATAAAAATCATATTTCTGTGAAGAGAGAGGTAGGGAGGCAAGCACTGCCCAGTACTTACCTCCTTGGACACATCAGAATAGCTGTTTTGCAGTTAAGTATTGCCGTTAGTGCGTGCTAATTCTCTGGAGAATTTGGTTTTTAGGCTTTCACAAGGGTCAGCTGAATAATGAAGGAATGGAAAAACAATCAGTCCATTTTAGTTGTGCACCAACGGCTGTAACTGTGTGACTGGGGTCCAAGAGGTGCAGTATTTATGGCAGATAACGCTTGGCCAGAACATAGCAGCAGCAAGTGCAGGTACTGGTGCAGTCACAATAGTTCAGCGTAGCCTACATACCTATTTCTGAAGTCTCTCATCGCCTCATATTTCATCATGTTATCTGTTAGCATATGGCTGTCATGGATAATTGAGACTTACCACGACAATAATTTTGTTAGAGCCTCGTTTCACACATTTCCTCTTTTTTCCGTAGCGGTGGAACTGCAGAGCCAGAACTCTGCTGCATCTCCATAGCGGCTATTGCAGTGCTCGAGAGCTTCCCAGCCTGGTGCAAATGCAGCAAAGTGCTTCTCGCAGAAGCTGGAGTCTGATTTTGGACACGTGCTCAGCACGTGCAGTATTTTTCCTCCACTGAATTGCCATCTTCCGCGTAGGCAGCGGTGGCAGGTGACCCAGGAAGCAGCTTGCAATGCAGTGTCTGGTCTGGCATCTGTATTTGTGCAAGACGCTGTAATTTACAGGAGCACTCGTCAGCACAGCTCAACGGCAGAGCTCTTCAACTGACTGGGTTGGAATAAGTAGGCAATAAATTACGTGCTGGCATATTAAAAGGAATGTATTGGAATAGGTGCCCAAAACACTGTTTTATCGTACACTTTTGCCAGCTGTTTGAAGTCAGCAAAAATACTGCTGTTTATTTCAGTAAGAGTTCAATCAGACTGTTAACTTTTTTTAATACAAATATTATAAGAGAACTTGGGGACTTCTGCTTTTTACATAATTTTCTGGGAAAAGCCATCGCTGCCAATCTTGCAAGCTGCAGGGGCAGAGGGAGATCTTATTTTTAAGTTTCTGCATTTATTTTTCATTGGCTGTATCATGGCTGATGCATTTACACACATTATGTTGGGAAAGGAGTTGTAACTGAGGCTGCAATCACAGCTTCGTCCGTGATTCAGTCTGACAGTCCCAGCTGTGAGTACAGGCACCCCTTACAGAGGAGAGATCTGATCATGTTCAAAAGCAGAAATTTAAGCTAAAATAAACTTTGGCCCTAAAACTAGCTGAACCTTAACAAACTTGTACTAGAATTCTAAAGAAATGTAGAAATCAGTTCCTGTAGAAAATTCTGTTTTTTCCATTGGGCAATTCCTGATTTACCCTGGCAGAGCTTGTCCTTGGAATGTGAGGAAACTTTGAGCTTTTGCAAGGTCACACAAATGGAGATCTGAAATCCTCTGTTAACAGAATAGCAGCTGCTTTCTTCTACCCTGAAATTAGTGCCAGCAGGGCAGTTTTGAAACGCACAGAGGACTACCCCATGCTGCTGCAATGGTAAAACAAGCAGCTGAACTCACAGGTAACACCTCATCTGCCCCTGACACCACTTCTTTTGTGGAAAAGAAGTCAAGCTGATGAATCAAAGATTCATCATTCCATGTTCACGCTTGGTTTAATTCCCCTGCTTTCTCCCCCACACTTGTCTCCCAGCCTTCTGCCAGCACGTGGTGGCTATTTTAAGTGGAAAAATATAATCCTGTTTTAAAGATACCTTTTTCTCTTGAGCCTGTTAAAAACCTCACCAGGGTCATCCATGGACACTCCAAGTAGAGGTGGCACAAAACTGAGTTGAGAATTCTTTTTGTCTCACTCATCGTCAATGGAAGAGAACAGGAGCCACACAGGAGCACTGCAGATAGATGAATAAATACAGCATCGTGGTTTCACGCAAGGGTGGGCTGCATTTCAGTTTCCATGAGCTGAATTCTTGACGTTCCAGCCAGCAGCACACTAATTGGTTATCTGCATTGCTTTGCAAGACACTAGCATCTTTAATGGCCACTAATTTCAAAGAAGGATTTCTGGAGAGCAGTGGATGGCAGGAAGCCATGAGCTGCTGCTTTTACACGCAGGTCTGCCCACCTGCCCCCAAGACAGTGACTACCGGTACCGAAATGTCTGTGCTGCTGCTCCAAAGGGCACTAGAGGAGTAAGAGCCTTGCTCTGCCTGTGGTTGAAGTGTTCAGTTGTTTGATGCAAGCACTTAATTCCTCTGAGTCATACCAAGTTTAGGCTCTAGACGATGGTATGTTGAAAAGATGGCAAGTGGAGAGGACGGCTTTGTATTTTCTGCCATCCAGCCATAATCAAACGGGAGGGAAAAAAGCTTCTTTCATTTTCACTGAGCTTTTCCAGGAGCTCTGTTAACAATTACCATTCCACAGCTTGTGGGGAAGAAGTGCTTGATGAGGTATTCAAGGGGAGCTGGTCAGATCTGCTCATGAAATGTTCTTTTCTCCTGTGCACCCACTGCCGCCGTCTCGCTGCTCTCGGTCTGGCTGTTCTCCAGGGCTGGGCTGTTCTCCTCAGCGTGGCTGGTTCCTGTGAGCCCACTTCCCGTGTTGGCTGCCTCACAGCGCGCTCTCCTCGGCTCTGTGCTCTCTGTGGTGTTTCATCTGCCCTCCAGCAATGGGGGGTTAAGTTCTAGCAGAGGAACGCAGCCATTTCCCTCCCAGTACCAACAGCAAGGGTGGGAAAAGCCTTCCCAGTGCTCGAGGCTTCCCCAGTGACGTGCCGGAGCAGGGCTGGCAAAGCACAGCCTGCGCGTGGGCCCTGGCACAACCAGCCAGCACCCCGGAGGCTGCTGCAGCCAAGAGCTGGGATCTCTCAGCCCATCTCAGGGTTTTCACCGTGTGGCTGGGGCACTGGCTGCAGCCAGAGCTCTTCCCACGTCTGGGAAGGACTCCCAGGCTGAAGATGGGAGGCACATGGCAGGGGGAGCAACCACTCTCTTCCTTGAGGAAAGTGCTTCTCTAGCGCTGCTGTCCCAGGCAACGCTCAGCCTCCCTGAGCGGAAACGCCGTGACTGCTCTGAGGAATGGGTAACTCGGGGGAGAAGGGCTGCACCTGCCTCTGAGCTGCAAGCACAGAAACGGGTGGCAGGTCCCATCACGACACAGCCCAATTCATTAACATGTCTTTCTGCCCCTTACCTGGAGACCTTCAAGCATCCAAACAGTCCTTTGGTGCTTCAATACTTTTCCTGCCTTGGCAAAAGCAGCATTTGCAACTCGTGCAGCAAAGCTCTTCGCGAGCCCCAGTACTTGCAGGTCTTCTGGAAATCTGTGCTGTCACAGTGTACGAGCCCCGAGAGAGACATGAATCTCGCAGAGGCTTCATGCAAATAAAATGCGGCATTTACAGGCTTAGGCGTTGCCTCAGGTTTCTCAGTTTTTCTTAACGAAGCACTGATTTTCTACTCTTTTATTTATTTCTTTACTAAAAGATGTTCAGTTCACACTTGATTCAGCCCTATATAACCAACATAATCCCATTTTGTTACTACTTAAGCAGATAATCAAGATGCCAAAAGCGTTTCTATGGCTTGAGAATTCCCTTATTTTCTACTTCAAAGTTCTAATTGTAACCATGCATGAGTCTCTGGTTTATAATATGGAACACCACAATTTAGTCCCCAGAAAAAGAAACACATGCAGGGAGACTCATTGATTTTGAGTAACAATAACTTAATAAAATTTTGATCACTGTAGCAAAGATATAAGCTCGACCTGCTCTGGTGTTCAGTGAAAAAAACCAAAGTCTGAGCATCTTTTCAGTTCTTGTCCCCCCAGAAAGGGGTGCCGTCAGCCTTGCCGTCTGTCCCACCTCAAAGCTACGGAGCTGTGCCCCTGGAGTTAATTTTCCAGAGTTAAGTGTTGTCCTACAGCTGTCTTCAAAGCAGGGGCAGGAGCACAACTGGGCAAGGGCAGTTGTGCTTACATACAGTATAAAGCATCACAGAATCCATAGCAGGAGAGGACTAAAGACCTTGAGGCCATTGCAAACAGAGCAGCTGCTGAGTGCAGGGAACTGCTGGTTGTTATTAATGGCCCAGAGCAAGCATCTTGTCATCAGTTTATTTCTAACTTAAAGATAATGATCTTTAAGTGCTGCTTTTCTGTTTTCCCCGCAGGTAAATACGTCTATCAGCCCATGACACCCGTAGAGCAGCTTCCCAGCACCGAAATACCCATTCGCCCTCGGGAGTCTACAAACACCATCCAGATCTCCGTGTCGCTCACCGAACACTTCCTCAAGTTTGCCCCGGTCTTCCAGCCCCCTCTGCCCCCCGACTCCCCACAGTTCTGCACCATCGCAGACCTCTTCATTGACAATTACCGCGTGAAATGCATCAACGGGAAGATGTGCTACGTGCAGAGGCAGCCTCCCCCCGTGCCCCACAAGATAAAGCCTGAGGAAGTCCCTGTTCGCAATGCCTTAATCACAAAAGAGAGCAATACACCAAAACCAGATCACTGCTCATCCCCTTCCAGCTCTGAGGACTCTGGGATCAATGCGGTGGGGGTTCACTACATAGAGTCGTGTGATGAGGACACGGAGGGGGTGGCCGAGCTAAGTTCAGAAGAAGATTACAGCCCGGATAGCAGCTGGGAACCAGATGAGTGCCCGCTCTTGTCACCCTCGCAGTGCGAGATGGAAGTGATTGAGACTATAGAAACCACTGTGTGATCCGAGAAGCTGGTATCAGATCAGTCCAGTTCCCACTCAGTAATGTTGCTTTTTTAGTATTTATATTTTCTGTTTTCTCTGACAATCCTTTTTTTCCAGTGCACTTGATATTTCAAATTCCTCATGGGAGTGCAGTCACGGGACTTGCATATTGGTGAACTAGCAGCAGCCTGAGCATTTTTAACATGTTCTCAGCCTGATCAGATCTCCCGTGTCTGCACATTAAGGTAGAGATAGATCTTAAGACTTTTATAGCCAAAACAGGCCCTTTTCTTGGTCTGGGTTACATCATATACTACTTCTCATCCAAGGATGTGCCACTCGAGATGTTTCCATCTGTCAGGATGTTTGCAGTGGGCCTTCAAAGCACAGAGGGTGAGCTGGTGCAGCGTGCCTGCAAGCAGCAAAACCAAGTAGCCCTTACTCTTTCTCCAATAGCTATGTGAGGTGCGGCAACCAGAGGCTCCGTCCATCTCCCTGTCCTTGCGCATTGTCCATCCTCTTCTCTAGTGCTGGTGCGACCCTTCTCGAAGGCCGTTGGCACCACTTTTCCAGCGGGTGGGTATGGCAGGCTAGAGAACGCACAAAGTGCCTCCAACTTTTCTCCAGGCTATGCACCGAGCATCTGCTGAGTTAGGTCAGGCTCTGAAATCTCCTGAGAAGGCAACTGTTGCTCCTGAGGGGGATCAGTTGCCTGGATCCAGCTGGTCCCTTTTCTCTACGTGGATCTCAGGAAGGGGATCTGGCTTTTGCAGCTCAGCAGGAGAGGGAGCAGGCAGAGATGAAGCGTGGCCACCTAATCACTACCATGCTAGACCGGGTGCAAAACGATTGGCAAAGGAAGTGACTACCTCCAAACACACAAAATCCACCCTCGGCTCTGCCTGCTGCTTCCTGCTGTGCTGTTTGGTGCTGGACACGTGCACTCAGGACCAAACAGCCTCAGGGCCTGCATCTGCCTGAATAACAACAGAACTTTACACAAGTAGTTTATCAGCCACGCCACTGTGTCAGCAGAGCTTGGGGACAGCGCGGAGGTGCCCGGGGAGGTGGCCCATGGGCTCGGGAGTGTGCACGCTTGTTAAAATACAGCCTAAGGTTGTTCTAGCAGAGAGAGGAAGCTTCGGCTCCCGCTCCTTTGCGCCCAGTTCACGAGCAGGGTCTGAACAGAGGTTTCCTCAACCAGCTGGTTAAGAGCGAGCTCTCTCGCTCTGGGTTGGTTTCAGCCCTGCTTGCTGAAACAAAAATGTCCTTCTGGTTCCAGTGAGCTGGAATCAGTTGGAGTCAGTAATGACTCTGTTTTCAACAGCATTACTGAACTTCTTGGTGTATTTGCTGTTTACCTTTCAGAAGTCATTGGTGAATGTAAGGCTGTATAAATGTGTACAGTTTAGTGATTGATACTAGATTATAGTCCATGTTCAAGGGTGGCTCATCGCTCTCACTGTATCCTGACAATGTACTACTAATTTTATACACTTTGTAATCAGTATCTTTAGGAAGCGTTTAGGCAACAGTGTGTGTGTGTGCACATGCGCGTGTGCTCGGAGTTTACCATAAATGGTTATAAAGTAATACTGTACTTTTTAGACTAACACTTTCAGACAAAAATAATAGGTTTTATAGTTTTGATGACTTAACATAAAAAAGTGCAATGCTTGTTAAATGAGGAACTTGGGCCATTGCATGAACAGGTACATCCTTGCAAGGCACCCAGAAATACTCTGTTTTTTCTGAGGGCATTTAAATGAAGGCTGTAGGAAAATTAAATAGGATTTATTTAGTTTTTAAGGGCGGGGTTGTCTTTCTTGGTTAACCAAGGTTTCTAGCAACGTTTTAGTGTCTTTTGACCATTCAGACACATTCCATAGGTAGAAGGAAGCATTATGTATAAACCTACAACATTTACTCATATTTAATCTTTCAATTGTAATCTGAGCGGAGCGTTGGAAAAGCTCACTCTTGTGCCTGGCCTGCCTGAGCTTTCTTCCAGAGCCAGCTCCTCCTTCCCAGGAGGATGGGGTGGGCTGGATGCTCCCAAGGGACTATGGGCAGTGAGGACAGGGTCTCCTCGCCGCTCTCGCTGTGGGTGCCAAGCACAGGGAGGGTCACCAGGACCCTCTGGCTTGGCATGAGCTCACCTTGTCGGCAAGCAAGCAGGAGCCGCCTCCTCCTGCTGTCAGGGGGCACCGGCTGTGAGCGCAGTGAAGCGACGCTGGGTGTTGATGACCAAGACTTACCGTGGGGTCCCGTGGTCTTGCAGGTTTGTATGACTGTTGTCAGGATACGTTCTTTCTTAACTGTAAGTAATTAGCAATATTCACAAGCTGTGAGTGTCTCCTACCCAGGATTTGTTCAGATGTCTTAAGCACAATAAGCTGCCTCTTCCCTCTGTACCTGTAAAACGTCAGTGGAGCAGCCTGGCGTGGGACCGCGTTTCGGCAGCCAGCGCTGTGGCAAGTGTGTCACAGCGTGCTCCATCGCACGCCCCGTTCGGAAACACGCTCTCACAGAAACGTGGCTTCTTTCCTTTGCACAAACACGGGTGTGCTCTAAGAGACGTGCCCTGGGCTCGTGCTCCACTCTGCCAGGGAGAGGTGTGTATATTTCTCTTTAATAAAATACTAAACAACTGGAGCTCTGCTTGTCCTGCCTGTGTGTTTGCCACACCAGAGCGAAACATTCTGATGTTTCCAGCAAACAAAAGTCAGGGGAAAGACAGCGGGGAAAAAGAGCTGCAAGCCCAGGCTGCGCTCTGGCAGCGGCCCCTTGACTTACCTCTGGGAGAGCAGGTTCACATGTGGCTGCAGGCTGGAAACAGCAGCCTGGGGCACCATGGTGCAGTTCTTCATGCTAGAGGGGTGAAGGTGAGCACACCAGGCACACTGGGCCCCAGGGTGCACGGCAATAATGCTGCTCCCCAGCTGTGGGCTCTGCACAACAGCCAGTGCTTCTGTGTTCCTTGGAGGCAGCAGTGCTGCCCTGTATTCCTGCCTGG
>NW_009910996.1:20959-22368 GCF_000696875.1 Nestor notabilis
AACACCCAAGTGAACAAGGGGACAGAAAGAGAATGATTACCAGACCAGTAACACACATGTTTTGGGCATGAGGTGACAGGACAGAAACACCACTGCTATTAGGCTGCAGCTGTGTAAGTAGAGTGACAAAGGTGGTGCATCTTTATCAGAGCTCAGCGGCAACTGCACTAAGAAAACAGGAGTCAGCAGCACGGCCAGAGCACAGCCCTCACCCGCTCCCAGGGGCACGGCAGCTCACACAGGGAAGTTCAACCAAGGGCCTTTTTAATGGATGTTTGTAGGGACACACCACACGCAGGTTGTTTGCTCATACACATATATCCTTCTCTGCACCCTTCAGCCTTTTCCAGTCTGCCTGTTCTGTGCCCTCAGACCCTGCGACTGCTGCCACAGTGAGCCAGGCCTTGCCAAAACAGCTGCTTTTACTAGAACTACAATCAACACTGGGTACGGCACCCATCCACGAAACCCACACTGCACCGAGGAACATGGGCTCTGGGCACAGGACAGGCCACGCTCCTCCAGTGGAGTGGAACTGGCTCAGTTATTTGGCCAAGCTGCTGCCGCTGCCATGAGCCTCTGGGTCAGTGCAGGTAGCCCAGTGCTTCACGGTGCTTTGGCACACTTGGTTTTGCCCCCAGAGTTCCCCCCAGGGCTGCCTCAGTCACCCACCAGCACCCAGCAAGACTCCACACAGCACAGAGGGTCCCGGGAAAGGTGGCGGAGGGGGAAAGTCCAGTGTTGTGATGGAAAAGCTTCCCAGCACCAAGACCTGAAACGCAGCCTTGCCGGGACTGGGGGCAGGAGTGTTAGTCTTCAGCCAGCGGAGGGGGGGCCAGATGGAGCTGGAAGTTCTCGTTCTGGAAGACACTGCTGGTGGTTGGGTCACCGTGGGAAACGCTGAGCAGCCCGTGCTTCTCACTGCTGTGGCCACGGGACAGCTCTGTCAGGAGAGCCAGCTGCAAGACAAAACCCAGAGACATCACCCACCGCCCGGCAGCACTGGTGCAACTGGGAACCTTGACATGTGTAATGAGAAGGGTGTAGGGTATGTACGGTGTGTAGTAACCCCACAGAGCTCCGTGCAGGACAACTTTAAAACAGCCTTCAGGTCAGGTTGTTTTAATGTTACCTAATTGTAAACAAACGCAAAAAGAGCTGAAAGTACCAACAGCTGCAGCCACAATGGAAAATGCAGGGGGCAGAGGGAGCTGCACTTCCCTTGGGACAACACGGGGTGGGGCGGGAGGAGGGAACCTTCTGAATGATGGAAGCAGCCAGTGTCTGGAGGGGAGGTTATTTGCAAATCCAAGGGGATTTGAGAAACTTCACACCATTTGTCAGGCCCAGCCCCAAAGCCCGAGGCACTTCCACGGCTTCAGCACCAGTGAATTCCCCAGCTCTGTCAG
>NW_009910996.1:22440-53399 GCF_000696875.1 Nestor notabilis
AGCGCCTCGAGACGTGCAACAGCCAGCTCCAGGCACAGTGCACTGCCAGCGCTACCACACTAAACCAAACCCAAGAGAGAAGCCAAAGCCTACGCTGCCAGTGCTAGTACCAGGCTTGACAACATGCAAAATACCCTTCCCCAGTTGAAACCCAAAGGAAGACGGGTGGTACGTACTCTGGAGGTTCCTCGGTTGAGCCGGCAGAGCTGGTCAAAAGCTTGGATTTGCTGAGGATCCAACAGAGACTCTGAACTTGTCTGATAAAAGAGAGTGAGGATGTTACAGAAATAACACACAAGATGCCAAGTTACTACACACAGAAATTCATCCCTGCTCCTGCCCGTGGGCCTGGAGCAACCAGTCTGCAGCCTATTCAGGGGGGCTTTTCAGCCATCTTTCCTCTGGCTTGAAGCCACTGTGTGCACATTAGTCTGGGAAAAAAATGTCCTATCCCTGCTCAAAGAACAGAGATATGCTTACATCCACAATGATGACAACGGGGTCCGTAGCTGATGGCAGACAAACAGAATTAAGTTACCTTTGAGGAAAGGAAGACAAAAAAAGAAAGAAAGAAAAAGGAGAGGCAGAAAAACAGGGAAAGAAAAGGGATGAGAAAACTCCCCCTCAGCCAGCTGGGGAGAGAAGTAACGGGTCTCTGCAGCCTCTCCTGGGCTTTTCCCCAGGCAGCACCAGCTCCCCCCAGTCTTTTCTTGTCATCTCCTGTTAGTCTCCCCCAGCCCCACTCAGCCTCCCTGCTGGGTCACGACACAGTGCTGCTGCAGCAGGCTGTGCGTGGTTATTATGGGGAAGGATCACTATGCCAGCGACTAGTATCTGCTAATGGTATCTCTTCTAAGGTCCGTTTTTAACCCTAGTAGGATGTTAAAGCCTAAAAGGTAGGAAATGACAGGTGAAAAGGGGGTGAGAAGGCAAGGCAGCCTGCACGTCAGTGTCAGCCACACGCCCTGAGGAACTGGACACAAAGGACATCATGGTACTGCCCAGCAGTGCCAGTGTTTGCTGAGTACAAGGGTAAGTGTCACCCAGCAGCGCCAAGGCAGAATTGCAAATGGACCACAGCCTGCAACAAGAGCATTAATGCAAGGAGGGCTGCATACATACTCAAACTGCTTTAAAAGGCATCATTTACATATCTCAGGGGGAGATGACAGAGCATCACGGATTCTTGTAGGTTTGTTCCATTTTATCACATCACAATGTTTCTATTTTGAATGTTTCTGCTCATATTCCAAAGCAAAAGCATCATCAAGAAACTACAACAGAAGCCAAGGAGAACAGCCTCCCTCATGAGCAGCAATCTGGCATCTGTTGTCTCTGGGGATCTATTTTTAAGGGAACATTCAATGTTAATTCTCAAATATTTTCCCCAAAATAAATTTCCCAAGGGCTATTATCTCAAAATGCTGCAGTCCCACCAGTGGGTACTGACTGAAGCTGCATTTACTTTAAACTCCCTTTGGCAGCGGATCAAGCCCAACACGAAGAACTCCTGTCACTGCCTTCAAGGAGGGCGATCAACTAGAATGAAGGCTGAACTCCTGGCCCCAGGAAGGCAGAGGGGGCTTCACTGTTCCGCTCAAGCCAGGCAGGCTCACCAGGAGTCGGGATCATTCCCAGTCGGGCACAAATGTGCTCCTGGGCTCCTACCAGCAGCCAGGCCCTTCTCGCAGGGCTGGAGTTCTCTGGGGTTGCAGCGCATTCACTTGCTTTCTACTTCTCATCTATTATGGTGGGTTTAAAGAGCATGTTCAAAGCTCTGTGAAGATGACTCGAGTCCTGTCTGGGGAGATAAGCGCATGCTGTAGTGACACGGTGCTCTGTGGGGCACAGCACGCTGGCTCCCAAGCTTCTCTGGAAGAGCTCACCGCCAGCTCTGCGTAAGAGCCAGCACGACTCAGCACACCCCGAGGAAGCACGCTCCCATGGTTATCTGAAGCACGGGGTACGCAGCCATCCAGGTTTAAGGTACAGCTTGTGGCTGCTGCAGCCTGGGGGGGGGGCTGCAGTCTGCATTACAGCCCTGTCTCACCCCATGGTGAGAAGCACCCCATGTCCCAGGCAGAATCAAGCAGCCCTGCCCAAAGCGGGTGAGAAGCTGTGGTCTGCAGTGGGTAAGGTCTGGGGGCAGAGGGAACAACACTTTGCCAGAGATCACACTGCCTTAGCCTTTGACTCAATTTTTAATCGCTACCCGGGGAAAAGGGAAACCCCGCTGGCACCTGTACAGTGAAACTCAACTGAAGTGAGCTGCCTTGGAAGAAAGTTACTGAGGACAAAACCTGGAGCACAAAGACTCTGCAGAGGTGGGTACGCCACCACACAGAGCACCAGGCTCCCTCCCAGCAGCAGCCCATCACCCTGCTTTCAGGGCTTTCTGCTCCACCCAAGGGCTACGCTGTCCCCAGCCTCAGCAAAACTCCTGATCTGGGAATGCTTTACCCAGAGCCTTGGGTTTGCCTCCTCATGCTCCCCACAGCAACTCCGCTGTCCTCTTCCGGCAGCTCCTCCATCACACGCTCCCCCCTTCCTGCTCAGCTCTGAGCAAAGCACAGCCAGGGCAGAACCTGAATCGTTTCATTAACTCTCCTGAAGCCACGTGCACCTTTGCCTTTGAGACGTCCATCACAGTCTGAGTGGAATGTCCCAAGTGCAGATCACTTATGCTGGAAGCACCTGCTCAGCCTCACTTCTTCCCCCTCTAAGATACTCCTTATACATGTAAATAGCTATTTGCTAATCACCAATCAAGCAGCCAGTGTCCATGTTTCCCTGCACACATGGCACTGGCTTTGAACCAGAGAGCCCGTGACAGCGGGGGTCACGTATCTGCAGCTGGTGGGTTGTACAGGCACTTCCCAAGGGACATGCAGGTCAGTCTCGCTTGGAAAAGAACAAAAAAAAGCAAGGGGGAATAAAAAGAGTTACTGGGGCCACAGGCATTCAAAGACAAGGGAAATGCAATGTAATTGGCCTCCCCTCTTCTGCTATCTCTTTACCACACGTATGTAACTATCAATCAGACTGTTCTCCAGGCTGATGAGCTGAAATATTGCAGGCAATTCTTTCTGTTGTCATGGAAACAAGTGCTGTCAGGCCTTTTCCTTTTTTAACCGTGTCACTAAAGGCATGTTTTCATTCAAGAGCTACAGGGAGGCTCTCAGAGTCCAGCATCAGGAGTCAGGCATTAGTGGAACCTACTCAGCTCACTCACCCTGCAACACAGCTTCTGCCTCCAGTGCCACTGCAGGGCCGGCCGGCTCGTCAGCGTCTGCATCAGTACAAAGTGGTTCAGCACCTCCGAGCCATTTCCAGCCAAACCCTTCAGAAAGGGCTCAGACTAGATGCAGAACCCAGGAGATGCAATTTATCCCCATCAGGATCTGGGCCAGCAAGAAGAAGAAAGGTTCCTTTGTGTTTGACGGTCCTCACAGATCCCACCACTATAATGCTAATCTCCATTGCACATTTTGCTTGCACGTATTCCACCTCCCTCTGGTAGTCACCACACAGCCCTCCTAAGCCTACAATTATCTTTAATTTAACAGCTACAAAATCGTCAGCTAGTGCCTAAGCAAAGCAGATCATACAGCGGTTGTAAGCAGAGGCACTGTTAATAGTCACACCAAGAGATCCATCCGAGCGCTGCCTCGCAGAGCCGTACCTTCCACAGAAGATATTGCTACATCAATTAGAGCATCAGAGCACAACATTACCGTGGGGGCTGCTCCAGAACATGGTGTGGATGCAGCCAGACATCCTGGGGAAGGCTTTGGGATTCCCAGGAGCAAAACCAGCACTCACCTCCCTCATTTACAGAGCCAAATCCATAGGCAGTGGGTGCCAAGTCCACCTTCTGCCATTCCTACCCTGTGGCTGGACACTTATTTCACCATGGTTCAAGTAGCCTTACAAAAAGGTACCTCAGTTCATATTTTTAATGAGCCAATTAATGTAAAACTAAGTAAATCTACTCTTTTTCCACAGAACAAGGACCTGCTGTTTTCATGGCGTTCCCAAGAACCTGGAGCAGCCAACCAAAACGAGAGCAAGGCAGGCAGCCGCCCTGACCCACAGTCACTAGAATGACACCAACATCACAGAATCGTAAATGAAGCTCAGCAAAAACTCAGGACGTCCCTCTCAGGACAAAAGCTGCTTCTGCTGCAGACCTCTGCAGAGCTACTGCAGCATAAGGCACCGCTGCTGCGGGACAGACGCTGCCTGGAGGCAGGAAGTCTTGCAAGTCCCTCTGGGCAGTGCCCTCTTTGGCACTGACTTGCCAAAGCCTTCCCTCAGCACTGCAGCAGCAGCAGCAGCAGCCTGTCACACAGGCCTGCGCTGCAGCTCCGTCCTCTGATGTCTAGAGCAGCAGAACAGGAAAGCAGAAGTCTCACTTCTAGTTGAACTTAGCTGAACTTCAGGAGCAAACCTACTCAAGGCAAGGGAGAGGACAGGCTTCTTTGTGCTCTAACCCGCTGCTGCTGCAATGTGAGACACTGCAGTGGCCGAGGAGAGAGGAAGAAGTGTCTGTATTAAATACCGAGGAGCACACTGGTGTACCTCCAGTCTCCCCCTGCTAGCTGGTCTGTTCAGCAGCTCACACCTGCAGCAGGCACTGTTGGAATATTCCCTTGGACTCCCGCTGATGCCTCCAGCCAAAGGAGCAGTCACACTGCTCAGGATTAATTAATCCAACACAAAACACGCATCTCCTCACTGGACAGACAGCATGGCCCAGCAGATGAGACACATATTTATAATGCAGGAGGCTCCAAGGGCAGCACGGCAGCACACGGATTAACCCTTACACAGAGGTGATGTGCAACAGACTGACCTCAGTGCAGTGCTGGAACCCAAGAGGACAGAGTGTCGTGCATGAAGGCAAATAATTCATTTTCTAAACGTGAGCTAAGAGGCTGTTGCACAGCATCCCACAAGAGCCAACCACAGAAGACTCAAGAAGTGCAGAGTTCTCTCAATGGCATGAATTTGGGGAGAGAAAGGGAAGATAACGACATGTAGAAGAAGGACGAAGACCTACTTGGTGTACAAAGGATTAGTGACCCCTCCTGCCATTGATAACATCACCCCAAACCTTACAGAAAATCCAAGTGGACGCCCCTGCTCTCTGTCCCCTTCATAGCTCCTGACACCCATGTAGCAATCTGCTGTTGCTGTTTAAGAGGGAAGTTTATAATGTGCTTAAGAACAACTCTGGCCCTGGGAGCTCAGCTGCAGCTGCCCAAGCCTATCTAAGCTCAGCTCGCATACAAACCGCTGCAGCACACCGTTTTCATTGTGCCACAAGGGTAAAGGAGTGGGGAAGGAGGCGGGACATGGAAACTGCAGCTTTCCATTTGAGGGATTTACAAGAGACAGATGCTCATCTGCCACCTGCATTTCTGAAAGTCGCCCTCCAGAACAGCCAGTAACACCCTCAGCTACCGCAAGCACCACTGAAACAGCCATGATTTCCTCTCATACCCACCCGTCTGGGGACTACAAACTGAACCAAACCTTCAGCTTCTACTTATCTTGCTCCCCTCCTTCAGAGGAACATCAGAAGAAAGGAGTCATCTGCAGGTGCCTTAACCCTTTGGCCTTTTGGTTTTGCTCAGCTTGGTATGAGCAGCAATCACCCCCTCCAGCAGCAGCAGCAGCAAGCTCAGCACCACATGTAGAGGTCACTGGGACTCTCCCGTCTGTGCTGGGTCTGGAAAGGCAGCCTCCCCTGGCAGATGGGAAGTCACACGTTCTCTTTCCTGCCTGTGCTCCAAGGCAGATCTGTGAAGATGACTGAAAGCTTGCAGTTGCACAGTGAGGACATATGCAATGAGCTGTGCCGGTTCCTTGGAGAACAGATACATAACTGTCAAGCACTGTGCTAAACTGCACATAACTATTGGCAACAGGGACTGATGCAGTCAGTGGGAATATCAACAGGTTGCAGCAGCCCAGCATCTGTTACTATTTCGTAGTATCACAGACTGGTTTGGGTTGAAGGGACCTTAAAGCTCATCCAGTTCCAACCCCCTGCCACAGGCAGGGACACCTTCCACTAGAGCAGGTTGCTCCAAGTCCCTGTGTCCAACCTGGCCTTGAACACTGCCAGGGATGGGGCAGCCACAGCTTCTCTGGGCACCCTGTGCCAGCACCTCAGCACCCTCACAGGGAAGAATCTCTTCCTGAGATCTAACCTAAACCTCCCCTCTGTCAGGTTAAAGCCATTCCCCCTTGTCCTGTCTCTACAGGCCCTTGTAAAAAGCCCCTCTCCAGGTTTCTTGTAGGCCCCTCAAGGTATTGGAAGACTGTTACAAGGCATCCCTGGAGCCTTCTCCAGGCTGCACCAGCCCAGCTCTCTCAGCCTGTCTCTAGAGCAGAGCTGCTCCAGCCCTCGCAGCATCTCCGTGGCCTCCTCTGGACTCGCTCCAAGTCCCTCTTGTGTTGTTGCCCCAGAGCTGGATCAGGACTGCAGGGGGGGGTCTCACCAGGGCACAGCAGAGGGGGAGAATCCCCACCCTCGACCTGCAGCTCACGTTCCTTTTGATGCAGATTTTAATGAGTCTGTCCTACAGATCCTCGTAGATATGAAATGTTTCAATAAAACAGAGGAAGTTCTCATCAAACACTGAAATAGTTTCTCTGAAAATGAGATGTAAAGTAAAGCAAGGATCACTCACCGAAATATTGCCATCTTCTCTCTTAACCAGGACACAGCACTTCCCCAGGTGATCCCAGGAGCACAGGGCAGTCAGTCTCTCTGGGCTTCACTTTAGGGAGTATGAAAGTCAGCTGTCTCTGCATTATGTTAGCCTCTCATGAGTCCTAGAGGGCAACACTTTGGATTGTAGGCAGTAAAAGGAGATTTCTGCTGGGCTACAGATTGTTACAAGGAAGGCCAGGGGTCTGATTTTGTAAAACAAAACCAAGCCAAACCAACAACAACAAACCCAGCACCAAAACCCAAAGAAAACAAACCAACCTAAATCACCCAAACCAACCAAACAAGAAACTTAACTAACCCACCCCCCACTATGAAAAGTCCACGAAAACAATCAGTTTTCATTTAAAAGCTGCTAAAGGAGAATTATGATTTTGAAATTAGTCTTCTTAAATGTGTGGTTTATTTTCAGCTTTAGCTTTGGTGTCAGTCCTCCTCTAGTTAAGACTCCCACACTCCCGTTTTCTCTTTCCAAATCACTTGTTTTTCCAATACATTACAAGAAATCTTATAGCACAGATGTTCTGCTGATGAGAAGCCAACGGTACAAAGTGTCTCTAGTTCCTTCCTCACATGGATTTCCTATGTGTTGTTGAAGAAGGAATCTACCACCAAAGCCACCTCCAAAGCCAACGGACTGGGCATTTTCTCAGTTAATATGGATGTGGGAATATTCTTACAGAGGAGAATGCATAATCTTGTAACTGTAAAAAATGCTAATTATTGGCTTGGTACCATTTGGGAGGTAGGAATCACACCTGGGTATTTTAAAAGTTATAGAGTCCTTGGAAAAATTAGCTGTTGCTGGGGTTCAAGCTATAACTGATGGTCACCAGTGCACTGAAAACAGTAGAACTGGCTCTGTCTTCTGGTGGAGAGAGGCCAGGTAACATTGGACTAGCTCTAAGTAAGTGTTGACAAAAAAAGCAGTCCTAAACTTTCATTCTTACCCAATAGGAAGCACAGAGACATGCTGCACAGGGACATTTAACATCCAAGGTAAGAGATACACCATGGTACCAACACCTCACAGGTGGAAGTGAGTCAAGAAGCTCTGGGTTGGATAGAAGGCTGTGTCCCAAGGAGGGACGCTGGTGGCAGGGGCAGAACAGAGCTCAGTGACAAAGTGGATTAACTATGGATCACATTCGTTGTCCATCCTGGTGTGACTTGACAGGATTAAACTCCCGAATAAAATGTATTTTTCATCTGGAAAGCTCTAACAAGAGTGCCCTTAGAACTCAGGCATAATCTCAAAGTGGGAATAACCAGAGCATGTCAGCTTAGGAGCTCATGGCACGTTCTGCAGAGCTTATGGCCCAAGAGCCAAAAGACTCCATTCCTCTCCCCGATGCCTAGTATGTAGGTTAGCAGAATGAATGCAAACACAAACTAGCTCACTGAAATGAGGCAAATTAGTTTTGGAGATCAATGACTAAGATACCAGGAGTATTTCACTTACATGTTTAGGCAGAAGCCCAGCTACTGTGCTTTTACCTAACACGCCTCAGCTAGCTTCAAACACCGTAACACAAAACCTGCACGTTTTAAATCGGATTTGAAAGCCACACCACAAACACACAAGCTTTCAACTCTTGTAACATTCATTTATGGTATGGTGTCAGGTAGGGAGGACAGAAAAGATGGCAGATGATCAGTTTAGACCCAGAAGATTTCCCTTGGGAAGACAGCAAGGCTTAGGGGACAACAGAGAAAGCACAAACCTTTAGTAGCAAACACAGGAAAAGCCTCTTTGCCCAAGTAATAGGACAAGGGGGAATGGCTTTATGCTGATAAAGGGTAGATTTAGATGAGACATTAAGCAGAAGTTCTTCCCTGTGAGGGTGCTGAGGCGCTGGCACAGGGTGCCCAGAGAAGCTGTGGCTGCCCCATCCCTGGCAGTGTTCAAGGCCAGGTTGGACACAGGGACTTGGAGCAACCTGCTCTAGTGGAAGGTGTCCCTGCCCATGGCAGGGGGTTGGAGCTGGATGAGCTTTAAGGGTTGCTTCCAACCCAAACCAGTCTGTGATTCTATTCTGCTTCACTGGGGCAGAATGTTTCAAGCCCTCATCACAGCAACGCTCCATTTAAATAAGTGCTATCACCAGATTCAATAATGGTTCAGTGCTGCCTCGTGCCATCTCTCCACCTCCTCCAGTTTCAAGGCAATTGCTACAGAAGTCATGCATGCAAAGCAGGGACAGAGAAAACACTGTCTGTTGGGCTGTCGTTTCACATATAAATCTCAACAGCATTGCAAAATTCCAACTGACAGTCTTTGTTTCAGCAGAGCAGAACTGGTACTATGAAATGCACTCCAGATGCTCACTGGCATTTCTCAGTATGAATCTATTCCTAATTCAAGGCTTGCTAAGAAAATAAATGCCTAAACAGAAGATTTCACTAGCGGGGAAGGGGGGTATGTGTGTGTGTGTGTGAAAAAAACAACCCACATTAGATTTTGCCAACAGACAGACTAAGCTTTCAGGGTCTTCAAAGTGCTTGCAAAGGAATACACTGCTCACAGGTCTATGAACAAAATGTCCTGGAAGCTTAGGAGCTGGCTCTGCGGGGTCTATGGAAGGCTGGGCTGGAAGCACAGCTTTGTTAGCGTAACCTCCCTCTGGGATTTCCTGTTTCTTATTTGCAGGAACACCAGCTGTGGAAGCAAGAGCAGCTTGACCAACAGAGACCTCTGGGTCTGCTCAGTGCCAGCACTGTTGAGAGGCAATGCAGAGAAGCCCTTCACCAGAGAACTGCAGCACCAAAAGGCTAACAGGCATTGTGACAAACAGAAATAAACCCCTTCTGTGCCTGGGGTGGCACCAGCAGCCATGGCTGTCCTGGACCCTTGGGAACACAGAAATGCGGGTGGGGAGCCCTGAGAGGCTCCCCTTTCCTTCAGTCCCTTTGCTCGCCTGCATCTCCGTTCTACAGCATCTTGCATCATCCACCAGGATGATGCTACTATAGAAAATGCACCTTTCAAACAGGCCTCAATTCTGCACAGAGCAGTATCATGTCAAAACAGGGGGGCTTAGCTGTTTTCATGATTAGTTCTCTGCTTATATTTACTTGAGACTGAATAAGACCAAACCCTGCCACACCAGCAGGCACCAGCCTTCCCCCAGCACCTGGTTCTGTGTTCCAGGGGACCCTCCTCACCCTTCTGCTTTCAGCTCCAGTGGAGCCAGGCAACACCGCATCCATCTCCTCCACTTGGCACTCCCAGCACTTCCCCCTGAAGGAAAGGCCTGTTCTGTAACTCAAATCACTGCGTGGCCAGAAGAACACTTACCTACAGGGTTAATAAACACTACTGAGCGGCAATTGTTGAGCAAACAAACTTCCTGGAGAAGCGAGAGATTTTACACTCTATTGCCAAGTCTAAATATATTGAGCTTTTTAAAGATCTGACTGCGCAACAGTTTAATCACATGCAAGTACAACAGTTAAATATTATAATGTATGAGGAACATCACAAACTTGGAGAGGATCTGGGACATCAGGAGGAGGAGGTGGGGGGCTTGAAGCAGCGCTCAGGCTCTACTGAGACAGAGCCAAGCTCTGCTGGGCTGGCTGCGTGCGGAGCAGGAAGTGATGGGCTTTGCCAAGAGCACATGACAGACAGCAGGGAAGCATCCAGCACTCTCAGATGGTCTGGCATGGACATTTTCTAGGTAGTGCAAGATGATCCATGCTATAACCTGCTTTCTTCCCCATCCAATGTCTCCATGCCTCCCTTCAAGCCCCGGTCCCAGCCAGCCCTCACTTTTACAGACAGAGCAGTTAAACTGATGATCTCCCTGCCCCCATGACTCCCGTGTCATCTGGAGCATTTTCCACTTTATTACGATCCAGAATATGTCCAGACTGCCATTAAAGGGGAAACACAGGGGTTCTCTGACTGACTAGCCCATGAGAAATCCGGTGATGACCAAGTTATAAGGCACTGGTACAAAATGCCAGGCACTTTAATGATGAATGTAGGTTTAATACTTAATTCTGCCTTTAGCTTTTGAAGTTAAACCTGGTCTGTCACACCCATTTGCACACATGCCTTTGGAGATCTCTAGAGGGTAAAATAAAGGGCTGATGAATCTGGCAAGCCTTAGATCCAGCATCCACATTTCACTGTAGCAGGACAGGACATAAAGTGACGAGCATTTCTAAACAGGATGTTCGGGACAACAGTTGGTTTATAATCTCCTGGGAAAGCTTTTCTTTCTGTCACCATATGAGAAACTAACACAATTTGACTGCAAGGATTGCACTGTGCTCCATACATTCCTCAGAGATTACTTTTCCCCCAAGTCTCCCTTCAAGCAGGAAGCTTCTGGTTTTGCTAATACAGAAGCTGATGGAAGTTGACTAATGCTGTTAGCCATCCTGTGATCGGAATTGATTTGGCAGAAATTGAAATAATCTGCTAGAAGAAAACTAAAGTACTCCTATAAAAACATACTCCAAGATTGAATTACTTTTGGTTTGAATTACTTTGGAAGTGGAAAAACACTGCTTTGCATGCATCTGTGCGGTGACAAATGCACAAAGTACCTTGAGGCATTTAGGAACAAACCCTCATCAGTAGCTGCCTTTTTGCAGGAACGTGGGGCAGCAGAGTTCAGTTCCCCATGGTGCAATATCCCTAAAAACCATCCCAACAAGCTACCTGCCATGTTTGCTTACGGCATCACAGGGAAAAGACAGAAGCATGCATACTGAGACTGGATTTCTTTTTGTATTGGGGATGGTGAAGAAATTCTTGCACACAAATACTGACAATAAATACAAACTAATGATCTGCTCCCTCACCCAAATCCAGCTGCATCCGTCTTGTTTACCCACAAGCTTCTTAAAACATTGTGCAAGCACTTAATGAATGAAATCAATTCCAGATCTTTTACCCAGAGCCAGGTTATCTGTCAGGAAGACAGAATGGTGGCTCCACGATCCAGCCACAAGCAACGTGACAGCTCTTAATACAAGTTTCATACAAAAGACACCTAAAAATAGTTTGAAAGGAACTGTCCCCAGTGGCCCACCCCAAGCTCTCACAAACAAGCAGCAGCAATGGATACATCTAGCAGGCAATCAGCCCAAGTATCCAGCTTCCCTTCAGGCTGCTAGCAGTTCCCAGACCTTCTGGATGAACGCATTTCAGTTACTTCCACAGCTCTGTATACCCACACCAAAACCAAAATGACATTCATAAATGTGACTAGTTAGCTGCTGATACTGTTCGACAGTTACTGATCATGGGCTTGTCTGGAAGCAAAGACAGACACAAGAACAAAGTGACAAAGCCTCTAAGCACTGCTCGATGTTTGCTGGAAGAGGAACTGCCTCACAAACCTTACCTGTGCCAAGGGTGCTCCACTTCCTTTTTTTAGCTCTGAGAAGTTCTCGCTCAGTTTTCCTCCCTTGTTACTTGAGTTGCACTTATAGCACATCCACCTCATCTGGCCTTTAGTTACTGTCCCACATTCTTTACTCAGCAGACACAGCGAATGGTACAAGTGGCCACAGCTGTAAAAGAGAAGAGTTCTGCTCGGTCCTTGGAAGCAGGGTGACACAGCCTGACAGTTCTACACTTTGGAAGGGAAATCAGTGCTCAATGGAAAACAAGGCTGCTTATCTGTAAATACAGCTCAGCAGCGTATACGCTCCCTTTGTACCTCCACACCCTCCTGTAGTATTTCTAGATTGCAAAGGTAACAGTAGATGTCTGTTTGCTGGTACAGCTACAGATCATAATACCAAGGTAATAAACCTCTTATTTTACAGCCACCTGGCCACAGATGGGAATATCAGAGATGCCAGCTGAGAACAAAGTCAGGCCTGCAGTAGATCTGACATGTACAACTACAGGCAAGTGAACCCCAGGTGCTGCAATTGCACAAACTGCATTGCTGGGAGAGATGACAGATAAACTGACAGCTTACTGAACAGCTCTCACAGAATTGTAAGGCAATTCTTTGCAACAGAGACAGAGCTGGCTGCATGCAAAGAAGGCTGGCTCTGTGGAGTTTGATTAGCCAGCCCATTTACAGTGCAAGGGAGCAAGAAGGGATACATGCTCACAGGAATACACAGGATTACTTGTGCAAGTCAAAAGACCAGTAGGTGGTTTTTTTTGTCTTGTACAACTACTAACATTATCACAGCTGTGACCCCATACCCCTTAACTTTACCTGAAAACAATGATTTCATCAGCGGTTTCTTGCCTTCTTTTGTACTGCTGTAGACAAATGCAGCAGTAATCCTGCTTTGGGGTAAGCCCTCTAGTGACAGAAGCTCTTAGGTTACACAGTGACCAGTGGAGATCATGGTTTAGAAGATTCGTAGTTGTCTCTAAAAGGGTCTGTGTGGAAGACAACATACAGAATAACTAGGTCATTTTGTCATCTCCAGACTGCAGAAACTTCATACTGATCAATTCTTTCTAACAAGCAGCCTAGCAGATCCAACAAAATTGCTTCTCTTCATGTTTTCTAGCCACTGGCAATTTTGAGTCCTTTCACCACATGTTCATGGAGGCAATACCTTTTCACTCCTGAATGGGTCTTTTATTGATTTTTGTCAAACAGCATCAAGAGATACTAGGTAGGCTCATTTTGCCATCTTCCATACCAGACCCTCCCCCCTCTACCTGGTAACTGCTTACATCCCCCATTTTAGGAGAAACATGCTGATAAAAATCAAAGCCCAAATGCACTATCACAATTAAAATATGAAAAACACACAGAACTTCTCATCTGCTAGTTCTTCCCAACTGAGATTTGCACTCCTGAAGAGTCAAAAGCAAAATACCCTTAGTTTTTAGAGGTCAGTGCCTTTTTTCAGCAACAACAGGTATCAGGCATTGGTGCTCTGCTCTGTGATCTATCACTGCTCTGTCGCAGCAACACAGAAAAAGCTGCAGAGGTTGCACCAGTGGTTCACATCTGTCCTAGTCCAGATATGACATGCAACCTGTAGAGAAAACTGACAGGCAATGACAGAAGACCTGTCGTGTTGCTCAGAGCAGACCTCTACCAAGAACCAGAGGTAACAGCTTTTTATGTTCAGTCCTTCATAGTAAAGCTATTTCCCATTTTATTTTTCGATTGCATGCTGCTGCATGAAGGCCTGAGCCATAGGTTGGATGGTAGTGACATATGGTAGGCAGGACGAGGGAGGGTGACTTTGGAGGAAAACTATACATTCTGTTTTGGGGAAAGGGAGTTTTAAAAAGCTGTTGAGGTTTGGAGACTGCTTGGGATTTAAGACTGGACAGAGAAAGGCAGGAGTGAGACAAAGGTGAAATCTCAACAGGTGACAAAGGAAGTGCAGCATTACCATTGGCAAGTGGCAAAGCAGCCTAATTTAAAAAGCTTTTATTTAAAACCGTGTAAAAAGACAAAACATACTGGGTTTGTGCTTCTAAATCCCTAACTGCAGGATGAGCTGGAGAAAAAGCAGATGTTTACCCTTCCAGTACATTAAACAGAAAACTGAACTACAGGGGTGTTCACCATGTACTTGTCAGTCCCTTCACTTGCAATCTGTTTGTGAGCAATACAAACTCATTCCCCTTCCCCCAATCACACAAACATGTCACTTTCACATCCATTTGCTTTGCTTTGAAGAGAGAAATGGCAAATGTAACATAGTAGGCTAGATAGCTAAAAGTAATCCCAGTATACAGCAGTGGACAGAGCAGAAACGCATGCAACTTACTTGTTCATAGTTAAAAGTGTCCAGCATTCCCAGAACAAGTCCTTGAATTTCTCCAAGTTTCCCTTTTCCATAAACTGGATCCTGTATGAAGAAATGAAAAGCAGCAGCTGAATCACAGGATATGACCATTTTGGCTTTTTTTTTACCCCTCCAGGTTGGCTTTGCAAACACGCACATGGGCAAAGCACTGGAATAGGTGAGAGAGACTTCTGCAACATCCTCCTCACCTGCCAGGCCCCACTGCACAACAAGAAAACAGCCTTCTGCTCAAGGGTGTATTGGACCATGCCAGAAAATACCTCTGCCCAACAACCAGCACTAGCAGCCACCAGCACTATGGTCTCCTGAGCAGAACTGACCCTGAAGATCTCTCCATACAGTCACAGAGGTGCCAGCCCCTGCCAACGTGCAACGTGGTACCATTTCCAACATGCACATGCCAGGAACAGTTTCCTCGTATTTGTCTTTACAGCAACAGCAAGATTAGACTAGAAACCAGCACAGCTATATTTCACTGAGGAAGATGCCCCGCAAGCTGTTGGCTAAGTGGCTGGGATCCAGCCAGTCTTGTGTTCTTGAAGCAAGGAAAAGGAGTCAAGTAGTAGCTGGATCTACCACTGACTATTGCAGCGGCATTGATCCATGTTGTATAGCCCAACTTCACTCTATCCCAGTGGCCTCAACAGTCTGATGTGCAGAAGAACAAAGCTCAGTCCTCCCAACCCCCAAACTGGCACCAGCGAGGCGCACACATGCCTATAATCAGAACAAGCCTATTCAGGAACACCTCAAAAGAGGATCAGGGGAATTCATCTTTGTGTAACACACAAATCCCTGAGGCTGACAGACAATCATTGAATTAGTCTGGAAAAGAAAGTACTTCGCCCTGCTGGGAGCCAGTAGAAGGATACTGGGGGAAGCCTCGCAAGAAGCTTACTGATGGAATGGGCAAGACATTGGCAAAAATAGACTGGCAAGATATGAAACTAACTAGAGAGAGAGTAGAAAAGTGATGGAGACACAACAGGAACAGAAACAGAAGGAGTTGGATGAACAAGCTCTGGATGAGATGAATGAGAAAAGGAGTAGGAGCAAGGCTATTCCATGCTGGGACTGAGAGCAAGGGAGAGAAAGGAGAACCAAGAGTGAAAAAGCAAGTTGACAAAGACTGCTAAAGTAGCATGGAAGTTACACTGCAAGATACCCAGAGAGATCACCAAAACAGCAACAGAAAGTAAGTCAGGCAATTTTTGAACAACAGTCTTCGGAGGAAATGTGACAGGCAGAAACGCCAACGTTCAAGCCTAAATAAAAACAGCACTGAGTAATACCATTTGAGTCAAAATCAGCTGTAGCTTTGGAATGTACAAAAGAGCTTGACATACTGCAGAGGCTACTGTTTAACTAGGTGAGCAGTAGAGACTCAAACACCACCAAGTTTTCTTTCTGCATGCATAATTTAAAAGCAACAGCATAGAAAGCACACTACACTGAGTCACTATATGAATTATGGAGAGCAACAGGGAACTCAGGACATCCAGCACCACACATACATGTGCCATAACATAGAGCGAGTTATTTTTATATCCACCAGATACTTTTCTAAAGCTCTCAAGTACATTATATGGCCAAGGAAACTCAAGCAGGTAACTCACAAAATGTACAGATGCAACCATTTACATATAGATACTCTAACTTCTCAAGCCACAAGTGGGTATGTTCAAAGCAACTTGTTTCTTGCCTGGATAGAGGAAGAAGAGAAGAAATGAAGAAGAGAGAAGAACAGAAGAGACACCTACCACTTTGCAGAGGAGGAACCTTGAGTCCAAGGAACAACTTCCAGTTCCTCATTTTTCTCAAGTCACACTAGATGATCTCTTAAAAAATGGCAGGTAGGAAGAGAACAGACTTTCCTCTAAAGAGGAGGCAGGGGGCCTAGCAAAGTCGTACACCAGATGGAAGCAGTGAAGTTCATGCAGTTATAATGCTTTCTTCCAGTTTGCTGGGTTTGGCCCCCACAAAATTTACTGTCACAAGAACCTTGTGGGATCAATTACCTTCATGGAGGAATATGTTTCATTAATTTCACCTTTTAAGATTTGTCTCAGTTTGGAATTTATGCATGGTCCAAATACACTGTACGAGATGGCACATTAGTAACAGTCAGTTGCACCAAGCCAGGAACAGATCACAGCTACTGCTTCCAAGCTGGTATTTCCCTGGGAAAATGGCAATGCTCAGCATGCTAAACCAAAGCCAAACTCACGGCCCAGGAAAAGCCTACTGCCTACTGATCAGGAAAAGCTGGCAGGTATCCAGATGCAACCCAGAGGTGCTCATGCAGCCTTTCAGCCAGTTCTGTCTCCTCTATTTTTTTCCCAGGTCCAGGAAATAGCACTTCCTTTACTAAAAGCGCTTACAGAACTGTGCTAATAAATGCACTATAAACTCAGAAAACACATTCACTTGCAGCTTGTCCCATCTGCAAGGGGACAGAGCAACTATTGTATGTAAAACTAATCCCAGTGTTGACCTTCGGGACTGGCAAGAAGAAAAGAGACAGAGCTCTAAGAAGAGACGGAAAAAATACCAAGCAAAGGCTTTCTGGATCTTACTGCTTCCAGTCTGGAACAGTATATAGAGATTCCTTCCTTCCATACTCTGGGGTTCCTACAGGTAGATTTTAAGTTTCTGGGTTCTCCAGTTCTCCATTTTGTCGGAGGCATCAGCTGCATCTACTTACAAAGCATTTGTGAAGGATTACAGCTTTGTACGGGAATTAACACTCAACCTTTCAGCCCTCTTCAGACAGCATTCACATCCTTAATGACACGGAATTTTTCTTAATGCCCAAGAGGATTCCTCTAGTATCTCTACTAATAAGGTTATTTCAGACTTCTTATTTAGTAAATAACTTTACAACTTTATTATGGATGAGCAGCAACATAACTATATTGTTAATTCATATGACTTCAATTCTATCGAGTTAGATCAATATGCTGTAACAGGCAGATGCCAGGAGCCTGCCTATTTTCTGTGAAAGCTGTGGAGTCTGCTCATAGCCCTGTGCAAGGTGCCCTTCAGCAAAGCATTTTGGTTGCAAAGTTAACATTTGCATAAGGTATAATCTGTAAGGAATTAATCCCAGAAGAGGAAGAAAAACAGCCCACTAAAATTGGAATACTCTTAATTCCTTTTCAGAAAAGGCAAGATAATCTACCTCAGTTCATTGATGTCATCCACCTTAGAAAAAATCCCCCTGTTAATTCCTGGGCAGCTGTTCTACCTTCCAGGCCTGCAGCTCCAGTGCATCTATGCTCCACCACCAAGACTTGACCTCTGTTGGAACAGCTTTTGAGGGCGTTTTCAGACAAGCACCACTTGTAATTCTGGCTTTCACAGGAGTATTGTGAGGACAGGGGCAAGGCTGTATGTCTCCAGGGCCCAGAAGAGCTGGTTTAAGAATTTTGCTTAAGGTCACAGTTAAAGTGGCACATCAATAACATTTTGAACTAGGCCCTATATACTGCTCAGAGCAGTTTGGCACCAGGGTTCAGAATTGTACTCTTTTTCAGTGAACAACTACATAGCTCTGCAAAAGGAATACCCACACAAATAGAGATCTTTCTAGCTGAGGAAGCTGTGGAGGCAGAGCATTCTGAGGAAACACCACGTATGCATGCCATGTTGTGATTCTTCCCAGCAGGACACTTAAACAACATTCCCAGATAATCCAAAGCAACAGATGACAGGTCACACTACACACAGAGGCAAAAATCCAGTGCTCCAAGCTGTCTAACACGGGGCAAAGTTTCCTTCCTGATCTCAAGCATGGCAAAGGTTTGGAACCTCTGAACATTTCAGTTAGGCACTCAAAGACATGGCCTCACAGTAAGACAGAATCATCACCACTCCCCACATCATCTTCCCAGCTGAATTTAAAGCAACATTCTTCCAAAGGCCAAGCTGCACCAAAATAAAACCCAAAGAAAACCACCTACGGGCATCCAGTGCAACTCCTGAAGCAATAGTTTAATACAACACAGCTAGAAACACACAACCAAAAGTGACCTAGAGCAGTGGATTCCCAGAAATACAGAAATAAAGGTTGGTGTGAACAGAAATCACACCTGCACCAGGGGAGGTTTAGATTGGATATTAGGGAAAATTTCTTCACCAAAAGGGTGATCAGGCATTGAAACAGGCTGCCCAGGGAAGTGGTGGGATCACCGTCCCTGGAAGTGTTCACAAACCGTGTGGATGAAGCCCTTAGTGACATGGTTCAGTGGTGGCCTTGGCAGTGCTGGGGTAATGGTTGGACTTGATGATCTTAAAGGTCTTTTCTAACCTAGTTGATTCTATAATACGTGTGGTTTTAAACACAAGAACAAAAGGTTAAATGAATGGTGTGTCTTCGTAACAAAGGACACTGTTCCCAGCTACAAAGCTGAGGAGAGGATGGTGTCAAGCACTGAAGGCATCAGACTGATAAGAGCCCAGCACAGACAAGATAGCAGTGGAAGACCCCATGTCCTAACACAAAGAGGATGACAAGTTTGTAGAATATCATGCATCATTTTTCTGTTAGCCCAACAGGAAAACAGATTACAGCCGTGTATTTCAAACCTAGGTTCCAAACAAGGTACAATAAAATGTGCAGTTATCTGGCCTATGATTTATGGAAGCCTAAGCGAAATTAAGAGGCAAAAATCCACCTTATAACAGCCAGTAATACCTCCCAGCTGTGTTATCTTCACAGTGGTCTCTGATTTGCCCCTCACCCCATTCTGGTAATCCTCAACATAACCCAGGAAAGCCTTGCTGTCAACCTTCCTACTTACTCATTCACAGCTTCTGTATAATTTTCTGCCTACATTAAACATCAAACAAAGCCCAATAGGAAACTGCATCTAACACCCCAGTCAAAACTAGATGAAATAAGTTATTGAAGAGTCATTAAGTTTGCTCAACACTTTCTACCTTTGATAAAACCACATTTCATTTGATCATGCTTTCTATCCATTCCGTTAGAACATGTTTCACTGTCTCTAATTATGATTTTTTCCAAAAACCAAAGTTGTGCATAACATTAAGATCAAACTAATAGGTTGTTAGAGGCGTGTGTTCACCTTGTGAAGCCTGTAAGCCCTTTTCTACATTTTTTTCCTCTCATCTGGAGTAGAAACCCTGAAAAGTCATTCAACACTTTTTCAACCCTTCAATCATCCCACTCTGCAATGCAGATAACTTTACTAATTTGTTTCCTGCATTTCTCAAGGTTTGCTATTAAACCCCATCTCATCTTTTGTCTATTTTGCAAATTAACAAATTATATCTGCTTGTGATCACTCAACCCAAGATCCCATTTTGAAATCAGCTCTTCCATAAAATGTTTGCTGCTCACTAACAAACATCTCTAAAATAATACATTGAGCTATCAATCAAAATGGCCTGGTCGTGATTTCTTTCTCCAAAGCTTACAAACTTTGCTTCAGTGTTTTCAAAACCCTCCGTCCCAGAGCTTTAGCTAAATAAATGGCAACAAATTTAGTTCCAAGTTCTGAGAAATTCATAGTGGCTTTGCCCCTATAACTGCCAAGTTTCAGTTCAAAGTAATTGCAGTATTTGAGATACTATTTTATTTGGTTTGCAGATTACCACAATTAACTTCTCACAGGTCTGTGTGTTCCCCCCATGTCTCTTCAGAGCATCAGTCTCCCAGGTCTTTCTATCAGCTTTTCCAACTTTATCTCACTCCCTGAACTTTCGCTGAAATACTCTGAACTAGACAAGTAGCTAATCTGATCTTTAGTGACATGGATATTGCTCTTCCCAAGAACTGAGTGACACATCTTGGTAAAAGCTGCTTCTCTTCAGAAACTCACCTGTAGAATTCTCTGCAGAATTGAAGGAAGAGCGATAAATGCAGCCATGTTGTTCAGCACTTGCATTGTCAAACTCTTCAAAGCTGAAATACCACACATAAAAGCCACCAGCAGTTCATTAGGATTCAAGGAGTAAAGTGAGATCTATCTTACAGATTAAGAGAGTTTTATTTCAGTTCATGTTTTCTCGTTTGAAAACAACTTTCATCTTTTTATTTCTACATGTTTCACACTAAGCACACGCAGCTTTTTGTATCAGAAAGTATAATTAAAAGGTTTCAATATCACAAAATGCCTCTCCATTCCCCTCCCAACCCCACCTACAGTAAACATTTTGAGATTGGCTTTGTAGCACTGCCACCCACTTTTCCTACTGCTACCAACACCCAATTGGATGCCTTGGCCATGTTACAGCCCTGCAGACTTTAAAACTTCCTAGCACTGATGTTTGCATGAAACTTGTTTCTAGATCCCCAGTTCCCCAAAGTAAGAGCCAATACTCATATACGTGTGGACCCAGCAATTCAACTTCTTTGTGGGTATAATTAGCTGGTTAGAGCAGCTTGGGAAGTATACACATTAGGAATGAAAACAGTTATGCAGGATCCAAGTGTATTATCCCCTCATAATTTCTCAGTCACTTCAGATGATTACTCTTCTGCAGGCATTAGCTTCCAAAAATGGACAATCTAAGGGACATTCTGAATTTAGAGGAAAAGATGAGTTGAGGGAAGAGAAGCGATTTTTGGGGGGGGTTACTGATCTCTGCAAGGCTATCCCCAGGAGTCCAGATATAGCTAACCATCACTTCAAGGTAATAATAATGCAAGGAGGACAGACAGCATAACCAACCACACTTCCTTGTAATCGGCTGTGATCCTTAACCACACACAGCTACAATCACTGGGGAGCATAATGCTGGAATGGACCAAAAGACATTATTCTGTGTCAAGACCACAGTATCTAAGCTCATTTTTAACTAGTGTTAAGCCTTCCACAAAAGGAGGCTTTTCAAGGTGTGCTGCTGACACCCACAACAGATTCAGGGCACTACAACTGGAGCAGAGAATTTAGCTACTGTATTCAAGTTCTAATGGTTTTACATACAATAGACAAGTGCAGGGATAGGCATTCGAAAAGGCTGGGCATGGAAGATGACAGTTTATTAAGTCGGAAGCTCCTACACTACAGCCTGCAACCTACTTAAAACCTAGAAAGCCTTTGTACACGCTGTGCACCTTGGCTTTTTCGAAGAGACCATCTTCAATGGAACCAAGCTACTAGAAGAGGTTATGGTAGGGTCCCTTTTCCACTCAACAAAAAAAACCCCAAACCAACCAAACAAGAAGTACCTGACTGACAGCTGCAGCCTACCAAACACCCAGCCTGAGCTCAGCCCTACAGCCACTGCAGTTCAGATCTACTGCAAGAGCAAAAAGTTAAGGAACTAACAAATCTGCTTTTCTTCTGTTCATTCAGTAGAGGATGAGAGACAGGACACAGATTTTCGTTAATATTTGGGGTCACAAAAGCCAAAGTACTTACATTCAGAGTAACGACACTGTGAAGAACCAGATAATTTCTGTGGGGACATCATAGCCTCCAGCAGGGGAAACCAAAGGGCCTGAAATAATTGAATGCAAGGAAAAAAACATTAAGAACATAGCAATACTAAAAATGAACTGTGAGCAATGTCCAATCCATTTGCAAAGACTCACTTCCATGTTCTGTAGAACAGAACTACATTTTCCATGATTGCATGGAAAAGAACTGAAGCACGTTAACATAACCTCAGAGCAAAGGACTTCGGGACCTGCTTTCAGTCTAGACTGCTCGTATCTTAGACCAAGATAGTATTTGATTGGGGTCTAAGCACAGAAGACCTGTGACTCCTGTTGCTCCTTCTTCTCCATTCTCACCTGTTTCTTACTGGAATTGTGACAACAATCTACTTTTACTTCATTCAGTCTCCAACTACTTCTCCATGTGAGATGCAAACTCTCTGGTGCAGCGACTGCTTAGAGAACAGGAAGCACAGTAAATGGATCCCAGCTGGAAGGGGGAATCTAAATTTTGCAGGCAGTATATAGAAGCTGTGAAAATTCACATAATATTGTACTGGGGAAGCTGGTCTTTCATTTGGTGACCAGAGTCAAATCTTGCTTGGGCATCAACGAAGCAATTCCAGCAGGTGGAACAGGATCCAGAGTGAGAGCAAATTCTAACTCAAATCTATCCCAAGTAGGCAGGTGGCCATAAGGACTTTGGGTGTGCACACAGACACCTCTACAGTAAAAACACAGCAGCTGTTTCACAATAAAATCATTTAAGAGAAGAAACTGAGCAGGTCTCCTCATATCCTGGATAGAATCCTTGATTGCCAGACATGCCACCTCTTCAGACCTGGTAACAACGTTCTCAGTTCTGAGTTCAGCTACCTAAATTATGCATAATCTTAGAAGTCACTGCCTTCTATGTCACTAACGTTGGCAAAATGGAAACACAACCTCAGTACAAGGAGACAGGCAGACCCAGTTCTCTCTGCAGGAGCTCAAGCAAGCTCTATTGTCTCCACCCCTCAAAGACCAGGCTGACATTACATTCAGGATTTGTGAACGACAGTCACAGTGACAGCAGCATCAGCTTTGTGCCACCATAAGTTGGCTTGAAGCTTATTATGCCTTCCTTAGTATCTGATTGACATTCAAGCCAAAATTTCAACTAGAGCTAAAAATGAGGGTAAGGATGTTGTCTCATCTGTGTGTCATCAGTATTCACTGCTGACATGCACTTTATTTTGTGCTTCACCCTTACAAATGAAGATTTCTCTATTGTGGGTCTAAAACCTGCACCACTGCAAGAACACCACAAGGCAGAGGAAAACAATGACTGCTTGAGACATTTCAGTATCTCACAGAAAGGGAAAGAAATAAGTATGTGAAGAAAAAGTTTCAGGACATGCAGAGGCCTTTACTGATTTTAGTGATGCTTTTTTTTATTACCTTACCTCTCGCTGTTGCTGGTCTAAATTGTGGGAATTTCTCTGGCAAAGGGCAATTGTTTTCATTAAGGTGTCTTCAATGTTTTCTAGCAAGGTGAGTTCATCTGAGCCTAAGTTTTGGGGGAAAAAAAGAAATTGCAATTATAAACACTGTTGAACGTGTTAATTCCCAATCCCTCTGCAAAATGAAATCGTGCTGTTTATCTAAAGTCTGTTCACTACAGTGAGCAACAAAATTATAAAGACATCCTGATTTTTAGCACTTTCCTGAATAGCACAATAAATCGGGCATATAAAACATTTCACGTAATCAAACAAGGAAGATCTTAGCTATGGTTTAGGATACAATTAAGTAACAAATATGGGCACTGCATTTAATTAAGTGTCCATGGGCTAGCCCACCTGTGCATATGTTTACTTTCTGTCAGCACAACATTCTTACTTCTCTGAGAAGTTTGCTTCAAAAAAGGCTACTTCCAGGTGTCTCTCATCACTGTTTATATATAATGCCTGCATAGCTCCGTAATGAGTTTGAATGGATTCTAGCATACGAAACATGTCTGGTAAGCCAGTAAGTATACCAGTCACAATCAAAAAAAGCTAAGAGGGCAGCTGACTGCACACACACAAAAAACCCCATCCATCACAGCTTGTTCTAGATCGCTAGCATAGAGCAAGAGTAAGGAAGTGGCATCAGAATAACTACCACAGCATGTGAATATAAATTTAAGAGAATGTCACTGCAATAAGTAGAGACCTGAAGCAGGATCTCGTTATGCCAGGTGTCAGGCATATGCCCTTTACATTTTTGTATTTATCTCTTTCTAATAGAAAATGGAATTTAACTTCGTAACTCTTACTTTCATCATCTTGTGTAAGCATCAGCAACTTGCTCTGCAATCGCTGAAACAAAAGAGAGAACTCGGAACAGTAAACTTGCAGAATCCTGACAGAAGTGTTTTTACAAGGTATGGTTACAAAGGCTCACCCTCATTTTCTTCCCCAGTATGACTAAATGTGGCATAAATGTCTTTCCAAATATGGAAAGGAAAACAGGAGCTGAAATATGGGTTTTTTTGATTAACAAATTTTAGCATCTATTATCTCCTACATGTTTGAAGATATGCCAGAAAACGATACTGTTCTGCTGAGTCGGCAGACAATTCAACATATTGTTGTTTGACAAAAGGCAAATGCTTCCATGGATTCTAGTGGGAAACATATTAAGAAGCAATGACAACATCAAACCATCATGCTGATGGCATGTCATGCCATGCTGGTATGTCAAGAATGTCACATTCAGGATTTCAGTACCTCGAGCATAACCAAAAAGGCACCATGGATATCTCCCTTCTTCTCCAGTAAATATGAAGAAGCTTCATGGAGCTGATGTTTCTGGGTTATCTGAGTTAAAAAGAAAAAGAAAAAAGAAAAACGAAAAGGTAAATGTTTATCTTGGGAAACCTGCCAGTGTTTGTTTACTACACAAGACAGTGACAACCAGATGGTCAGAAAGGATTGTCTTCCCATGTGTTCACAGGCACCTTACCCAGCCAGAGCAGCATGCCTACTTCCCACCATTAGTGGCTCTGCTGCATTTATTTCTCAACTTGCACTATTGCTACCACCAGCATTAAAGTCTTTAAATTAAAATCTATAAATCAAGATCAAGGACAGATTATTGTTCAGATTTTCATAAAGGGAGGAAATTGTTGCTCTCCCAACACTAGTCAGATTTTGGCAGTGTTACTTTCCAAAAACCCCAGGCCCATGTCTTCATACCTTCAACATATCAACCAACATTAACATAGCCAGTTCATATTCTGCTGTTACTTAGTAGCTTCAGAGAACTGACGGCCTTTTTCTTATTAGCCCTAAGACTAAACTCAGAATCAGTATATTAGTTATAGCTAACCATGCTGCAGGAGAGCAGTTTAGCACCTCGAGCAGACAAACAGCATTAGAAATGGATTGGAAGTGTATCCAGGAGCTAATCCACAATCTAGGCTAAAGTACTTTTACAGTTCTATGATTCTACTGTAAAAGAGATGATTTGAATGCCCCCCTAGCCCCTGTCCTTATACTTGTCTCTCCTACCTGGATGGTTTCTTCCAGTCTGCAGTATTCCAGAACTTTAAGTGTCTCCAAAACCTGGCCTGGGCTGTACTGACACAACAGCTCAATGAACTGCTCACTGATGCTGGGTGGTAAGTGTATCAGGTCTTGGTTAATACCTTCTCTGTAATAAAAAAGGCACAGGAGACTCAAGTCAAATTCTAGCTCAGAAATTTGGCTGGAAAGAATAATTTCATATTCAATCGTGTGTTGCCTTTTCTCTCTAATACAGATGCAAAAAATCTGGTTTTAAGAGAAAAACTATGCTTTACTACTAGTTACTGGTGCTGGAGGTCTGTTAGTAGGTATTTCAGTTGTTCCACAGTATATTCTACTGATGCCTCAGTATAAATTAGACAATCAAAGACCCCTTTGAAGAAATATACCAGCACAGACACATCTTCAGCAATTCTATGGCAAAGGGGCACAAAAAGCTCACCTAAATTCTTCTGGCACATAGTACTCATGACTTGATGAGCAAATTGACCTTTTCCTTAAACATTTCACTCAAGAAATGCAGAGAAGAGAGAATGAAAAGAGAGCTGGACATTGATGATGTTAAAAACTAAGCAACAGTCTGGAGACTTGCAGGTCCTGTGATGTGATTATGTTCATCTTCAATACAACCATGCCAAACATCTCCCTGCCAGACTCTACATGCTCTTTCCTAAAAGGAAGAGATAACCACTGGTTTCTCACAAAACCTTAGCACAAGTGACCCTTGCAAGTGTCACAGAGAGTTGGTCAGTGAGAAAAGCCATTGTAACAGAACTTAAAAGTTTAGCTATCTGTTAATATACTTATAGACCCAGAACACTGTGTTGCTAAGGAAGCTAATATTGTTGGTAAAATACACAAACACATACTGCAAACAGATATGCTTCACTGCGTTGGCTTTTTAGAGGGAAAAAAAAAAAATAAGAGTTTAAAATGGAAATGTAGCAAAAGCTGTGAATAATGAGCTGAGCAATACCACATTCTCCATTTTCTGTGTCTGCTTATAAGATACAAACATACGGACATTTGGTTTTAATTTCCCCAGGCAATTCCTGTTAACCCTGTTTCCTCCCTTCCCCCTCCTTTAAAATAAATCTCTGGCTAAATTAAATGGGCCAAATTAATCCCTAATGCAATCCCACCAACCAGGATAGTTATCCTAGGATGATGAGTCTTGTCCACATATGATCAAGCAATCATTCATTTGTGGTGGAGACATTAAAAGCTCATTTACTGCTCTAAGAATTTTGCTCAAAAAAAGCATATAAGCATTTTGACTGACTGAAAAGAAAGAGATGTTTTTAGGAGAATCTCATCACTATATTATGTATAGATATATTACAGACTGCAGGTATATCTGCGGATTAGGTCTTGCATAGCAACATTTCTTCCTCCTTCCCTATCACTCCCAGGATACAGTTCAGCTCATTTCAATAGGTCTTAGAAGCAGACAGCCTCACAGCACTGAAAACAGACCACAGGAACTCATGTTATAAAAAAACCAGCCAAACAAAAAAAACCCATGAACAAACAAAAAAAGCACCTCCAGCAACGTAGGATCTCTACAATAAACACTTGTTATTAGCAACAGAGTTTAATAATAATAAGCTAAACCATGGGCTTCCAGACCTGCCGATTTATAGTCAGTCACTGCCATATGTGAATCCAAAGTATTTAGCAGTATTTTGTTCTTTTTTCTGTACAACTGTCCAACTTATCCGTTACTTATTGAGTTTTCTGGCATCTACAATCCAGTCGGTGCGTGGTTTACCTCCATTACTTGGGGTGCTGAACATAGAATCACAGAACGGTTTGGGCTGGAAGGGACCTTTTAAAGGCTCATCTAGTTCAAACCCCTCTGCCACGGGCAGGGACACCTTCCACTAGACCAGGTTGCTCAAAGCCCCATCCAGCCTGGTCTTGCCACATCTTACTGCAGTGCAGAGAATTAGTTGACTTTGGAACTCAGAGGGAAAAGGAATTTTCCTGAGACACACATGGCCCAACAAGACAAGCCACGTGGCCTCATGCACCTTACTGAACATCAGCCTTGAGGGGAAAAGCAGAGATCTTTTGGAAGATCAGATACAGAAAATTGCTTCCTATTGCTGGTATGAAAGTGCATGTGTTACTTTTGATTAGAAAATAACTACAGGAGAAATGGCTGTATTTAGCTCTAATTGTGCTAGAGTTAAATTACATCCATTTATTGCTCAGAGATTATGGAAGCTACTCCATGCATAAGATTAAAATCCAGGTTAATTACTACCTTCATTGGGTCTCACTTGCTGCAAGTGGTATCACAGAATAAACAAAGTCCTACTTTACATCCAGTTAAGGGATCATTTCTGCTTAGCTATTCAAATTTTTTGAAAGATTATTCAGTTACTAAATCATCTCATTTCTCTTCTGTAAAACCCAAGATATTTACTTGGCAAAATTCTGATTTTATTTTGCCTTGTAAGAAAACAGGTATGGAAATTAACACCTTTCCATGCAAACATGGGTGTGAAACTCCAGAAATAACAAAATAATCTGTCCTTTTTCTTTTTTAGTTTGCATCCTAACAAAATCCCAAAAGTGATTAATTCCAGGTTCTAGCTTCCAAAGCACACTCTTTATTTCAGTTCAACAAGGACTGAAACATTGACACTTGAATTTAGATACTATTACTTTTTCCTACTACTAATCTTCCTCATAAAGCACAATTAATTTGTAGCTAGCTGACAAAACAAGACCTCTCCTTCAGCTGCATTAACAATTGCTTGAAAGCAATTAGAGCTGTGCAGATATAAATGTCTTACAAAATACACAAATAAAATCAAGGTCTTGTAGCATTTGAAACTGATTCAACAGAAAGAGAACACTCAGTGCTGAAATAGGGAAAAGAACAGGAGCAGATGGAGCAAGCATGTAGTTAAAGAGAAGTTTGCAGAGAAATATGGCAGCAATTCTGAAATAAGATAGAAATGAAAAATGCCAACAGACCAAAATGCTTTTCTATTTATGTTAAACTTTGGTCCCTTGGTCAAGAAATCAAATAGGTGGGTTGAGAACAGAAACTGCCATTTCTGAGAAAAGAAATGGCAGCTTCAGTCACAGGGTAACCATTTCACAGCCCTCTCAAAGAAGCTGTTACAGTAATGCCCAAACTCCCACCAGTGTGGGGGACGTGTCACATTGCATGTACTGGAACCCACACCACTTCCCAGTTAGGAAGCCAGCAAGGGCTCTGCTAAAGGTTACGTGGCAGAATGCTCTTATTTCTGAGATATCCTTCTTGACTTGGGGCAGTTTAAGAACAGGTCACCTTTTCTAAGACCTTATCTTGGCTGTAGGCTGTCTACTCATACACAGTTTCAAAGGAATTTATTTTAACCCATGTTTTCAAGCTGTAGTTTGTAAGTGGTCTAATTTTCTTACATACCTTGGATCAAGGAGACTCCTCAGAAACTGGAAGAGTAAGAACTGGTCCTGTAAAACAGAAGGAGACTGAGTATTACTATTTTCATGTGCTATAAACCAGTGATTCCTGAACTGTACCCATTGAAGAAAATACTGTTCACAGCTGGTGCCCGTTGAACAAGTTGCTTTAGGCATATGTCTCGTGTAAATACTCAGAGGATATGTTTGCTGACAACAGCTCTCTTGGAACTGTGAGTGCAAGCCATTACTGAACTCCACACTAAAAACTGCATCAGCAAATGATGCAACCAGAAACCCAGAGGTCATACATTTTTTATGGCCAGAACTCTACAAACAGGCCAAAAAATTTAAGTTTATCAATTCCTGCAGCTGGGTAGTTATCAAGCTATTTTTCTTCTGTTTATGACATAGCAACAACTTACTATTACTCTTTGCAATCATTTCTCACAAGAATGGCAACCCCACTGTCAAGAAGCACCAGTATCAGTGAAGTTGGATGCTTTACCTGAAGGTTTGTAATGATGGTCTCAATCTGCTCACTGAAGTGAATGGCTACCAAATCAGCTGCTTTACATGGGCTCAGCAACAGTAATTCCTTCAGAAACACAACAGAAATAATTACTTTTAATTTCATAGGCAGTATAATTATGCAGTAATGTGGAGTCCATTCATACTGTAACTGCATCTTTGCCTAGATGAAGGCTATAAAATAATAAATACCATCACAGAAAAAGTGATTTTGAAAAACAAAACAAAACAAAACCTAGAAGGAAGGGTAGTTTTTAAAAAGGTATTTTTGAAAATCATGATTTTACTACATGACAGGCCTTGTAAGAATGCAAAACTCTTCACACCAATGAGACCACATCTTAGTCCTCAGGCAAGAAAAGCATTCATCAGATTATCTGGCAACTGCCTTTCACCCCTGCCAATAAGACATTCCTAGTGTCAACTACGAGCCAGCAGCAGAAAGGAAACAAAGCCCTCAGTTGATCCTAGGGCATTTTTCAGTCAAATGGAAACAGTGTTTAACTGACTTGAACTGAACAGAACCAGAAGTTTATAAGCAGGCTTCCTGTAACTGCTAACTGTAATTGAGACCTGTCCAGATGTGGAAAAAAAAAAACTAAACATTTTCTTCATTGTTATAAAAGGAAAACAAAATAATCTTTTAGATGCCTGTGGGTTTGCCTCCTGTCAAGCTTCATCTAAGAGGCTTCATAACATACATCTTTACAAAACCCAGAACATGAATTTTTGCTTGTAATGCTTCCAAATCCATCCATATTTCCAAATACATGAGAAGCAACTGTTTCAAACCAATATTGGCTACCTAGTAACTATTTCCAAAAGCCCCAGCTTATGTCTACAAAGGGGAAAATACAGCTTTACTAAACAAAACCAACTGTTATAGTGGTAAAGAAAGCAGTATACATCTGGAAGAAAAAAGAAAATCTGAAAAAGTTACTTAGCACTAGCTTGGTCTCCAGACAGCTGTAGCAGCCACCAAATTCAGAAAATGTCAGCAACAGACCAGGTTTGAAGGGAAGAAAGCAAGTAACAAGGAAGAGTGTGACTACTCCACAAGCTCTTTAAGGAAGACCTATCATAGAAAATGCATTTTGTGAGGTTTCCAAACCAAAATGTGTCTACTGTACTGTATGTAAAGCAGCTCTGTGGTGTTTGACCCCACAGCTTTACTGCTTGAGCCACAGCTCTTAGTTCCCCAGCGCTCAGGAGCACAACCATTTCATCTCATAAGCCAGGGCAATCCGAAGGACCCAGCAGATCTTAACCACATCAGTGCAGAGGAATGCAGAAAGGATGTAGTGTGACTGCCTTAATTTGCTTCTTACGCTGAACAAACCCATCCTGGGAGGCTGGACTGCTGAAGATAGGACTGACTGGCTGGAGGGAGATAACCCAGCCTCCCTGTAAGTGACTGCAGCTCTTGAATCAGCGTGACTTTCACAGCCTTCCCTGGGGCTTGGGTTTTCACCCTCTCCCAGGCTTGGACAATTTGCAAACATGGTGGTACTTAGGCAGTGTCCTGGGTTCAGCTACAGCAGTC
>NW_009910997.1:0-427 GCF_000696875.1 Nestor notabilis
AGAGTGGTGGTAAATGGTATTACATCTAGTTCGCAACTGATCACTAGTGGTGTCCCTGAGGGCTTGGTGTTACGGCCAGTGATGTTTAATATCTTCCTTGATGATCTGGAAGAGGGGATTTTGTGCACCTTCAGTAAGTTTGCAGACAACACCAAGTTGGCCAGGAGTGTTGATCTGCTGGAGGGTAGGAAGGCTCTGCAAGGGGATCTGGACAGGCTGGATTGATGGGCTGTGGCCAGTGGTGTGAAAGTCAACAAAGCAAATTGCCAGGTCCTGCACCTGGACCACAACAACCCCATGCAATGCTACAGGCTTGGGGCAGAGTGGCTGGAAAACTGCTCAGTGGAAAAGGACCTGGGGGAGCTCACTGATGGAGCTGAACATGAGCCGGCTTCTGCCCCGGCAGCCCAGAAAGCCAGCGGCATCC
>NW_009910997.1:543-791 GCF_000696875.1 Nestor notabilis
AGGGTAGGGGTCGGGTCCAGAGAAGGGCAATGAAGCTGGTGAAGGGTCTGGGGCACAGGTCTGACAAGGAACGGCTGAGGGAACTGGTGTTGCTTATTCTGGAGAATGCTGAGGGGGGACCTTATCGCTCTCTACAATTACCTGAAAGGAAGCTGTGCTGAGGTAGTGGTTGATCTCTTTTCCCAGGTAACAAGCGACAGGACAAGAGGAAACTGCTTCAAGCTGCACCAGGAGAGGTTTAGATTGGA
>NW_009910998.1:0-1358 GCF_000696875.1 Nestor notabilis
AACCCAAACCATTCCATGATTCTGTGATTTGAGCCATAGAGCTGGGAGAAGGGCAGGGGGTAATGCACAGCAGGAGGGAATGGAGCCGTGCCTCAGTTCCCCATCCTGGTGATGCTGCTGCTGCCCTGCCAGGAGGCCATGGCCGACCTGAAGATGCAGTTGCAGCTGGTGGAGAGGGAGAAGCGGGGTCTAGAGCTGCTGGCGGCGGGGCCGGGGCACTGTGCCTGGTGCTCCAGCACCTGCAGTGGGAGCAGGATGAGGGGTCTGGCCGCCCCCCCAGCAGCTCCAGCAGCAGCGAGGAGGTGAGGATTGCTCCTACCTCCCCATGGGGGCATTCCCCAGGGGCTGGGGGTCTCCCCAGGGATGGGACCCACATCTGGCTTCTACAGGATGCCCAAAGTGACCGGGTGGGAGCAGCAGCTCCCTGGCACCCTCCAGACCCGGCGAGGATGGGCGAAGAGCTGCTCCGTACACTGACCCGGTAAGAGTCCTCCCTTGCCATGGCATGGTGAGCTGTGCCGGGCTGAGGGACATTCTGAACAGGGGGATGCCCCCCCAGGACGGAGGAGCTGCGCGCCCAGGCGCAGGCCCTGGTGCATGCCCTGGAGCAGAGCAGCACCATCAGCCGTGCGCAGCAGGCGCAGTGTGTCACCGTCACCGCAGACTTCTTCCATGCTCACAGGTAGGCACGAGGCTCCTCCACTGGGCATGTGTTGGGTGCAACATCCCCTCGTACATCCCAAAGTGCCTTCCTGCATGTCCTGGTTGCACATCACCCCCTGCTTGCTCCAGATCCCTTCTTGCATGTCTGCAATGTGTGTTTCCTACCTCGACAATACTTTCTTCCTACATCCCGCAAAAGCGTGGTCCCTTCTTGCACCCCCCAAAAACTCTATCCCATATTGCATATCCCCAGTGGGTGGTCTTTCCCTGCACACCCCAGAAACACAGTCCCTCCCTGCACGCCCCTAAATGTGTGGTCCCTTCTTGCACACCCCAAAAGCATGGTCCCACCTTGAACATCCCAAAAGCACAGTCCCATATTGCACACCCCAAAAGCACGGTCCTATCTTGCACATCCCTGATACACAATCCATTCCTGCACTCACCCCAAAAGCACAGTCCCATTTTGCCCACCCCAAACCCATGGTCCTATCTTCCACATCCAGTCCTTTGCACACCCAGAAACACGGTCCTGCCTTGCGCACCCCTAATGCACCATCCCCTCCTGGGCACCCCAAGAGCTCCATCCCTTCCTGCACACCCCAAACCCGGGCTCCCCAGTCACAGTCTCCTCGGTGCGGGCACAGCGCGGCGCTCGGTGCGGTGTCCGGCGGTACCCGGTGCGGTGCTGAGCG
>NW_009910999.1:0-218 GCF_000696875.1 Nestor notabilis
TCTGCCCGTCCACCTTTTAGTATTTTGGAGTGAGAAGAGGAGCCCCGCGGAGGAGGAGGAGGAGGGGAGACAAGGTATTCTCTCTGTATTCATCTTCTTTTTCCCCCCTCTTGCGAAGGGGCTTAGAGAAGGTAACTGGTGCAATCAATCCGCTGGCTGGGGATTCCCTCCACCCCCTCCCCGGCCCGTCTGGCTCTCCTGGGTGGGTGCCTCCCCGG
>NW_009910999.1:345-903 GCF_000696875.1 Nestor notabilis
GGTGCAGGGCCAGCACTTCCCAGAGCAACCGCTGCTGCAGAAACACACACAGGCAGAGAAAGGAGGTCATTGCAAGCAGAGGGGGGAAACCTGCATCGGAGGTTAGATTCCCAGGAGTTTACGTGGGGGGTAGCAGGGAGCATGCAATGGGTTTTGTTTTGCGCTGGGTGACAGGCTGCAATTTGCCATAATAACCCCCTTTCCCTCCCCTCTCTCAGTGCAGGAGGCTTGTCACTAGGCTGGGTACTTTTTTTTTTTCCCTTTTGCATTGGAGGCTGATGCACGTGTTTGCAGACACTTGTGCTTGGTAAATGCATTGCAATGCTCTGCGTTTTGCAGGGGAGGGGGAGCAGCAGCAGGAGGTGATGGCTGGGTTGGACGGGGTGGGGAGGGGGGGAATGGAGCGGCGGAGGGAGGGAGGCAGGGGATGGCTGAGGGTTTTGTGTTGCATGCTCCCACCCTGTCTTTCTGAGGCGGCAATTGTTCCTTCGCAGACAGGGTGACAGAGAAGTCCCTGCGCTTCGCATGGCGAAACTTGCAGGGACCTGCATGTGGCTG
>NW_009911000.1:0-13966 GCF_000696875.1 Nestor notabilis
AAAAATCCTTGTCTGGTTACCAGAGCTACACTTCAGCTCCTAGACTTAATTTTCCCAAAAGACTTGTTTTTCCCTTTTCCTTTTTTCATGCTTGGCCAGAGCAGGTGATTCACAATTTCCCCAGATGTCTCTTGTCCTAGTACACAGAACAACATCTTCATAAGAAGTTGCTTGAGCGGAAATCTAAAGCTCAAACTAAAAGCACTTAGATTAATAAAAATAAAAGTTACTTACAAAACGGCTCTGGAGACAACTATGTTTATATGCAACTTCAGATGATTTTTGCTAACTAACATTTATATAATTACCTGGTTCCCAAAGGATTCACATAATTTAAGTACAGGGAGTCTGAAAGATAGTGAGTGCTGGAAGGTGGATACGTGGCAATTTAATCCCACATGCCCCTGGGCACAAACATAATTGTATTATAAAGTTGCTCTGCCAAAATTAAAACAATTCAAGCACAATACATATTTGACTGCTTACAGTTAAGAAGGGTGGTTTCATTGCTCATGCATACCTACACCAGTAAACACAGAATAGAACAACTCAATGAACCCTGCCTGGAAATACAGGCAATGAGATACTGCAATGTTATGTGTGTACCAGAAATGTTACATAGTCAGAACCAAAGCTTTGCCAATTCATTGGCAAGAAAGCTCTCATTTGATCAGTGGTCTTTAACCATTTTGTGAAATGGTTAAATCAACATTTTTAACATTGAGGACAGCTGCAAATTGAAATTCTTTAGGAACTTGAACAAGGGCAAAGAGGTCTCCCAGAGAGTGCTGGGGTTTCTCCTCTCTTCTGCATCTGAGTGTCCTATGAGAGGCTGAAGTAAATCAAAATCTGTTCGTGCTGCTCATGGTTGAGGTTAGTCAGAACTCCAAATTGAGACTTAAATACACAACTTCATCACAGAAAGGACTCAGAAAGAGACTGCGAAGACAGGGCCAAGACAAACACAGTCACCTTCTAAAGAATAAAAAGTATAAAGAACAATCTATGGTAAAACAGCATAGAAGTAGGAATTACAGCAATGTCCAGGATTCCTATTGAGCCCTTTAGCCCAGGGAAGTCTCTTACGCCAATGTTTTTCAGAATAGCCTCAGATTTTGCCCAGTATGAAATGCTTTTCGGTTTCTTAAATGCCAAGCACTTCAGTTGATGCTTGGAGAGGCGCCCACACAATCAGAGTCTCTGAAAATCTTGGGAAATGTCTGCCTCCTAATACAAGACACTTTTGAAAATGCTGGACTATACTTCTCTGTATGTCAGTCTCTCCATTTGTAAGCTGAGCATGAAAATACTCTCTCATCATGAAGGAGTAGCGTACAGCTTCCTTGCTGTTTACAAAGCTCTTTGGAAAGGGGGAAATAATCAGCATCATAAAAAAATAAAAATCAATATTACTATCCAGATGCCTCATAGCAATACAGCCCACTTTCATCACTGTAGGGACTGACTCTGCCTAACAAAGGGTTCAAAATCATGAATGCCTCCTCCCCAAAATAAATAAATAAATAAATAAATAAAGCACTAAAGAGAGCAATGGAACATGCAAATCTAGTTAAGAGAGAACCACAAACAATTACGAGGAAATCCAAGTTCCTGCTATTGCCACTACTGAAGAAGCAGCTGCCTGATAAATATGCGGTGGCAAGCACAGGAACTTCATATTGTTGCTGAATCAAAAAGGCTTGGAGAAGTTCTTGTGTACTTCATTTCCTGGCAGATCAACTGAACCAGTTACCTACAGAGCACTACCTCTGCGCCTTCTGACACGCGATAACTCTGCAAGTCTGCTGTCACACATAGCAACAGACTTCACATTAAAGCGCCCCTTTATTTTTCTGCAGTCAACCTTTACCCTTAACAAGATGTTTTGAACCACTGCTTCCTCTTTCTACCTTTGCTTCACAGGACAGCAAGCCCAGGCAGCATAGATCATCTGATACGATGCTTTCAGTGTCAGTCTTACTGTCCCATTACACGGCAGAGTGTAATGTGCACACGCTGGGCCTGTCAACCTGACAGTGACTCCACTACAGAGCTGATGTGTCCTTCCCACCTTGCCTTCCCTTTCTCCGTGCTTTGCTCAAAACAGGTCTTCTGCTCCTACTGCCAAAATAACCTTTCTCAGCCCCCAGGGGCTCAAAGGAGTTATTCTCAGCCCAGCAGCCCACATTACTACTTCACTACGAAAAACTACAGCTAGTGTATGGTGTAAATTGTTACTATCACTCCCTTCCTCTCATAAAGCAGGCACTGCCAATACCAGACTGCTGTACTTCATGCATAATTCATCAGGTTCCTTAATGTGCTGCTCTGCAGCTCTTTTCTCTGTATTTAAGTTATCTGTGTGAAAAAAGTGTCTGACCAGCCCCTGCTTGAAATACTAAGAGGACACCTGAATTTTAAAGTGTCACAGAAAGCCACAGGGGTATAAGACTGAGCTCTGCTATAGGAAATACAGCTGTGGCTGTACTGCCAGGCACTTAACTATGTTAAAAAATAATCCTCCACAGAAGCCTTAAACCTGAAAGCCTTTGCTGTCAAGATACACATGGCAAACGAGAGAGCAAAGCACTCCCAGCAGCATCCTCTGTGTTCTTCCAAAGCCTCCAATGGAACAACATTTTCTGCTCACATAAAGACTGCCATGAACTTCTAACTATTTTTAGCCTCTGGTAGAGCCTCAGATTGCTTTTGGATGCTTGCTAACCACCTGTGCACCCAAATGACAATTTTAGTTGTTTTCTTCTAGCTGCATGCTCCACCCCAGCCGAACAGCACATGATCCTCACATCTACCTTCACATGCACATAGTCTTCCCATTCCCTTCAACTGCGAGAGCCTGGAGCTTCCTCCCATTCTTCATCCAACACCTCTTCCACATCTCTCCTTCAAATACATTTTCTCCAAAAGCCCTAAATATTCTGTCTCTCAGTTCCTGCAGACAATTTTTGAGGTTGTGAGGTGATGAGGAAGGGACAGTTTTGCTAAATCCTCTCTAACCCCTAATGCCACATCTTTAAATTTCCATAACTCCAGTATCAGCATATAATATATTAAACTATTTAGTATTCTATTATTCACAATAAAGAATACTGCATGTGTCTTACCAGCACTGCAGTTGTGGCTGGTGGGCGGGAGCCAGGCCTATCTACGGCCTCTGGTACACAGCCAGAGTTGCTGCTAATACCAGTCTCTTTCAGCCTCTAAAACCTAGTAATGACAGCGCCACTCTAAACAACATTAGACTCACATTCACCCATTGACACTGCCTCCTCATGCCCCTATTGCAGGAGCAAGGCAAGCAGTCAGTGAAAGACAAGCTAGAGATTCATGGATCAGAAACCACTAGCAATTGAGAGTGTAAAGGTCTAAATGGCATAAAGAACCCTATAAAACACACCAGGGCTTCCATTCTTCCCTGATTCAACTAGTAACGGCTAGAAACCGGCGTACTTTCAGCTGCACAAACCTCCAAACTGCTCTTCTGCTGTACCTTGATCTGCCATGGTTCAACCTCCCCATCTCCCTTCCTTTGTAATTGTAAAGCTGGGTCATTTTGGCTCACACCTGATATTGATGGGTTTGTTGGTGCCAGGTGAGGGCAAGAAGCAAGGCTCTTACAAAGCTAAGGCAATTTCTCAGTTTCTACCTACTGTTACACAGCCCTTTTCACATTTTCCCTGCAGCAAATAACTGTAGGAAATGTTCACACAACCGAGTGGAAAAAAACCCAACACAAACATGAAAAAGTAACATGACATCTATTTCTACAGTCATGAAACAATTACTAACTCATAAGAATAAAACAAACCAAGCAACACACGAATACAAGGAACCATTTTCAAATAAAGCTTCCAACTTGCTGAAATGGCAGAGATGTGTGGCTATTTCCCTTTAGAAGGTAAAAATAATGCTTACAGCAGGCTGTAAAATAGTTCACTGGTCTGTGAGGTTTTGCTCTTGTCCTGATACTTCTAGTTCAGGCCATGGTTACAGTTTAGTTTTATGTCTAGAAGTGGGTTGAATGCAAGAACTTACTGCCTTCTCCCCTCTCACCAACCCAACAAATTCAAGAGAGGAGACATGAACCTAACAAAAACCCAAGTTCTCTTCCCCTTAAAGGATCAAGAGAGGAATTCCAGCTACTCTAACGACCACTGATGTGACACAGCTGACCCATGGCAGAAAAGAGTTGTGAGGTTGTACTACTTCTGAGAGAAAAGATTTGCTTCTTATCTTTGCTTAAACCATACTGGTACCAAGAAGGAACCTCAAGTGAAAACTCCATTTGACAAGAGATTTGAAAACATTGATGTGGTGTAAGTTGCTACAAGACAGATGATACACAGTGCTCATTGTGCCAACTAATACAACATACCCCCCTCAACACCCTGTACACAGTTACATTGTGCAGTTTGGCAAAGGTAACTTTCAGTAAGCCAATACAGGCACAGAAAGCCCACTAAACTCTGCTACAGCATCTCAATCAGGTTAACACAGACAGTTTATCAGGAAAGTGAAGTTACCCACAGGAAGTATTTTACTACTACAACCATACTACTCAATGTTTCCCAGTCCTGGAGTATTCTAAGCATTATACTTGGCAGACATGAACCTTTCTCCCTGGCTATAGCAGGATCTCTTTGTTTTCCAAACAACAAACGCCCATACTATCTAAACAAGCACTGGACATTCCCTTTTTCTGTGGCTTATTTGCCTCCAGGGCTGCTTCTTGCCTTCTGCAGGGAATAGGAAGCCCAGCCCCTCCTCTGCCCTTCTGCCCAGCAACCATGCATTAACCACCAATAATCCTACCCATCCATCATGAATCTTTTTACCTGGTTTTACTCTTCCCCTTCTTACGTTTTCCCTTGCACAGTTCCTCTCAGCTTGTAGCTCCAAAACCTGTACCTCCAGCTTTCTCCTGGCATTCACCTCTTCCTCCACAGTTTGCAGACCCTAGTTCTCATTAGCTAACTGGTTCCAGCTGGGCCCCTCCTTGACCTTTTTTGGTATACCACGCTATCCATTCAATAACCCAGGAGAGAAAACAACACATTTTATGTTCATATTATTACAAATATAGAAAAGGGACCCTTCAGAGACTTGGATCATACTTTCACAGTCATGACCCACCACCAGCCTAAAGCCCACATGAAATAGTGAGGCACTCTGTTTTAAGCTGATAAGAAGGATCTAGAGCGTAAGCCTTACGGGGAGCAGCTGTAAAAAAAAAGAGCTGAGAAAAGGAGGCTCAGGGGAGACCTTATTATTCTCTACAACTACATGAAAGGAGGCTGCAGCAAGGTGGGTGTCTGTCTCTTTAATGCCCCCAAAAAACAGTGATGGGACAAGAAGAAAGGGCCTCAAGTAGCACCAGGAGAGGTTTAGATTGGATATTAGAAAAATTTCATCACCGAAAGGTTTCTCAAGCACTGGAATAGGCTGCCCAGGGAAGCAGTAAAATCACCATCCCTGGAGGTATTTGAAAGACGTGTAGATGTGGCACTTAGTTAGGATATGGTTTAGTGGTGGACTTGGAAGTGTTGGGTTTACAGTTGGACTCCTTGATCTAAAAGGTTTTTCCAACCTTTCTATGATTCTATGAAAGTCATATACCCTTGCATGTAATGCAGGAATATTGGAGAGGCTGGCCCTACCACAAAGAGCCGTGCCAGGCTTGGGGATGAGCAAATAGGAAGAATTTGACCCTCTGGACCCATGAGCTTTGCTCAGTTAGTGAGCATGCAGAAAAGCTGATTTCTTTTGCTGCCAGCCATTCTGCACCTGAAGGATGGGATGCTACCTAGAAAGGACTGCAAGAGAGAACGTATACAGCTTAGTACCTAGGCAGACTAAGCCTGCGACTGGGTACAGGCTGAGCATATGGTCCCTATAACATATGTAAGAACCAACTATTGCCTACAGGGAGTAAGGTGGTTTAAGCTGGAATAGGAAACCTGCAATGCCACTGAGTGATTTTGTGCCCTGTGGAGGCAGAGTTCATTTTAGGCAATTATCTCATATGCTCTCTACCAACTGCTCTCCTCAACGATGATGGGCTGCAGTCCATACTAATACAGACAATGAAAGTGATCTGGACACTGGAATGATTTCAGGAATAAATTCCCACTTCCCCAAAGGCTGGAACAATCTAGCAAAAAAAGGGCATCATGCAGCACATATGGCACACCAGGAGGGGAGAGCTGGAGCCAATCTATTTTATCACCTATGGGGGAAAAAGGAAAAGGAGCAAGAAAAAGGAACAAACAGCTTGTTAGAAAGACGCAAGACATTTCACATTGTTTTGGATAACCTACTGGGTAGTGAAGGAATGGCACAAGCAGCGTCTTTGCATTCCCTCTTGCCCCTAAAAAAACCAGTCAATTTTGGACAGTAAGAAAAGTTACCTGTTCTACAAGCCTTACCAGCTGCTTCAAGCATAGGCTGAAATAGAGATATGTGTTGGATTATTAAGAGGGGTTATGTTTCAATTGCTAATGGATACTGCATTTTACTCACTGCTTCTGTTTAAATCAGAATTCATAAGATCAGATAAAGTTCTAGATCCCTATAGCTCTTTTTTGCTTTAAGAACCAGGCTTTAAGTTACATCAGCATGAACCACATGAGCATTTAGCTCTGCCTGAGCATATACGCGCAACTGAAAAATAAAAGGAGATGATACATTAGAAACTAGTAGATGTGTGACAGAAGATGTATTAACATGCTTTGCAGCAAATTGGCTAATCTCCTTTTCCGTCATGTCTGATCTCCATAATGTCAAGAGAGCAGCAAAAGCCCACAGAGATCATACCAGGCTTAGACACAGGAGGAAATCAATATCCATGCTCTGCCCTGGCCAGCCACAAGGAGCCATGAGGGGTGATGTGGCAGTCAGTTTGTGAGCGTTTGCAGGGCTCTGGAATCCGTGTGCATCTTGGACCAAAGCTTACTTTCACCAGCTGCAATGCAATCATGGGACATCTTGCTCAGATTCTCTTTCCTGAGCCATTCTCTGCCCTTATGCGGCAAGTCTTCAAAATCTAATTCTCACCACAATTTTCCTCTATTTTTTTATATATATACAAAATATATATATCTATGTATACAGCTCCCATTCCTACAGCGCTGCAATCATGTGGGGAACAATGTTTTGGACCTGAGTTGTACCTAAATTTAACCTATTTGGAAAAGGGGCCTTAATAAGCGCTACAGCTTCATTTCACTGATTTCCCTTTGCATTTTCAGGTTTACATAAACATGCCTTAGTGAAAACTGGAATCAAGCTCTCTGTTTCTAAATCTTGACATATAAAATTCAGTGCTGCTTCATTTATGTGCCTTTTCCCCATAACCCCCAGTCTCAACGGTTTTCTTTAAAAACTCCTGTCACAGAAAAGGAATACATTCAGCGGGATCATGCCTAGTTCTGTGAGGTTGGTACTAAGTCCTAAGGGAGAATAGTTTGTTCATTTTTTTTTGCTAAGGGTAAGTGACATTAAATATGCTGGACCTGTGCAGGTTTCTGCTAAGATGCCTCTGTAAAACTGAAATTAATTTGTCTCTTAAACAGCTGGAAATGTTCATGAAACACTAAATCTTCCGCTTTCCTCACTCACCTCACAAACTTCATGTATTATGTAAACATATGGATATTAAAATTATCTGTAATTTTTAAAGTAAGTGGTATATGCCTTTGAGATACTGGCCAGGTAAATTACAGCCTGAGACTAAGGAAAAGATTTGAGGACCATTAGATATATGGGGCTTTGAACATCAAAAGCAGAATAAATTAAAGCTGAGGTAATTTTGAAAGTTGGATACTCTCCAATTCCTCTTCAAGGAAGTCAAATGGAACAAGGGCACTGGAACTGGGTGTCCCAGTGGGAACTGAAAGCAGAAGAGGCTTGGAGACAGAATCTGCATTTAGTTTATTATTTTTTCAGTACTTAAACTGTCAATCTAACCTGGCTTTTTGCCTCCTCAAATTAAAACAGTACAACTTTACAACCTTTGCCCTGTCTCTAGGAATCTTCTGTAAACATTTACACCTTTCCAGGATCTAACAGAACAGAGAAACACGTGGCCTGCAGTTTTTTAAGGTGACAAGGATAACAGAAAAGGAAAACGTAATGCTTTGGTAATCCTGATCTCGCCTTTTGTTAAACTCTTTCTTAACAGTTCCAAAGAACTGCAGAAACTAATTGAAAGGATTTAACAGGTAATGTATTTGTGATTATGTATACTTCCATATGCAATCTTGTGCATACCTGGTGCTGTGTGTAGGGTGCTAAGCTGCCATGAAGCAAATGAGATGCCATTTAAATCAGAGAGCCCTGTCCAGCAGTAGCTTTCCTGCAATGCCTACTGCACGAGCAGCACCACTTCCAGTGGCACAGGCACTGCTTAACTGGTCCTGGAGCACTGAACACCATTTTGAATTTCTCTGTCCTCACATGATCTCCACGACACTTAACACTGCAACGTCCTAATAGCCTAGCTGAGTTTTGTGGTTTGAGTTGCAGTCCACAGGCTCAGGGGAACTATAAAGCATAAGGTCAAAGCTGTTTTGCATTTTGCAGCATAAGGACCTTTATCCCTTTCCACCTTGCCCTTTAGCACTTCCATGGGGCAGAAAACAGGGATGGAGATAAGGATTAACTTATATCTAACATGCAAAAAGATCCAAGCCTTTTCTTTATAGACAGTTCCGCAAAAAATCCCAAAGGGTTTTTAAACAAAAAAGCCAGACTTCACTAAAGTAGAAAATAGAATAGTTAGCATTAAAATTAAAGAAAAAAACCCAGTCTAATGCAGAAAGGAAAGAAGGGAAATAAAAACGCCCCCTTCACCCATGGTCTCCTTGCAAGAAGGTTCTTGTTCCCAAGCTTTATTCCAAGCATCAGTCTCTGGAGCAAACTACCCATTTTTTAAAAAGTCTTTAAAGGATATGGTCCTTAAGAAGTTTCCTGTGTCTCCCAAGTGGCTGCTTTCAGCTCCATGCAGTGACTGTCCCACCTCCCATACTCAATACCTCTGTAAGTTCCTTCTCTTGCTCCTTCTCAGCTTGTGTCCAGGGAAGATGTGATTTCCCTCCTGCAGCCAAGCAGTTCCTCTGACTCAACCATCCCATTTACAGGAACATGAGTAAAATAGCTGAGACTGTACAGGTCAAACCCACAGCCTGCCACAAAGCATGATCTCCAGGCTGTTATCCCAGGAAATTAATAGAAAGTCTTGACTGCTTCTTTCAAACAACTGTCAAAAGTCTGCTGTGCAGCAGACAGCATTCTGGGTGGTTTGTTGTTTGTTTTTTTTTGCAAGTAGAAATACAGTGAAAATCCAAACAAATGTGGTCCATAGCATCTGAATATAATGTCATCTGATGTTTTCATTTTTAATGATGTGGTATAGCCTATGACAACTTTATTCCTCAATGAGCACTGCTTGGGCCTCATCATCATGACCTTTTCCAGTGGTTTAATAGCTCTGCAATTTATGGCAGTAACGGATTGTGCTGCAGGCAACCAAAATGGAAACTTATAACTAATATCTGCAGAGCATGTATGGATACAAAAAAATTGCAGCCACAATACCAAAAGATCAACTCAATGACAGACTGTACTTTTGAGCCCCCCAGCTGTAGTACCAGGCCTGTTTAGTATGAACATGTTTCTTCCAGGCTTGGAAAATCTCACAATTTCTGTGGCTCCAATATCCGGTACCTAGAAAATGGGAGCCCTGCTGTGTCCTACTACCAGATATCCTGCACTAGCATTGCTGACGGGCTCTGCTGACTAGCTATATCCAGCACATGGAGGCCTCTGCACAGAGCATTAGTCGCAGCCAGCAGCCAGATGCAATTTCATGGGACTCAAAATACAATCTCATACTGAAACCTTCCTCTTCTCATGAGGCTGAGAAGGGGAGGAGTAAATTGCCTTTGTTGCGTGTCTCAGCATGCAAGAAGCCTTACATGGGACAATGAAAAAGCTGAGAAGCCTTTTCTGTGAAAATGACAACACTGCTGTAATGGGATTGGTTTTGAAAGGTACAAGGCATTTAAGCAGGGGCAAGGGTCTGAACAGAAGTAATAAGAGAAACACATGAGAATGCTTAAATCACAGCAGTATCTTACTTCTGATTTGCCAGGGAAGGCAAAGGATGACTGTCAAGCACACTGCTAGATTCAGTGGTACAAGGAAGCCCTATTGCCTGACCAGGTGAGAACATCTGCTGACAGGTATGACATTTTCTCAGTGGTATACCAGTACATAATACTCTTGAGTAGGTTAGCATATATAATCCAAAGCCACTTTCTCCCCATCTGCAAATTCAGTGAAGCTTGTAAAGGATTCCATATAAGTAATTTTAAATATTCATGCAGTGTTCACCAACCACGTGTCCCAGTAAACCTACAAGGACAACCCTGGGCTTTCTAGGCAATTCCTCTTTAAAAATAGTACTCTTGCATGCAAGCGTTTGTTTGCCTGTGCGCCTCACTGACAGCATATGCTGCTGCTTGCAACATTAAACATTATTCAGTGGAATAATGTTCATGCTATTAACGCAACAGCAAACATACTGTGAAAAGCCTTAACCCCTCTCCTGGAGCCAAATGGAATACAGAGCTCTGTTATCCCTTTTTCTGAAGTATCTTGTCAAACAGCATCATTCTAACACTATGTGCCCCTTCTGTTCATTATGTCCAAAGAATACCCTGCAAAGATTTTCCCTGACTCCTAACAAGACTTATTTTTCAAGTCTTTATATTTTGATGAGAGCTGGAGATGCCAACATTGTCCTGCCTCTCAACTGTCTTGTTGCAGAGGGAAAAGTATAAACAGAATTACACATTCTCAGCCTGACAGTGACAGATACCACTGTACTGCATAAGGTAAATTATAGCAACTTGAACTAGGCAAGGGCTGTATCTTGAAATACGAAAAAAGGCAGCCACATCTTCAGGTTGTTTTGTTGGTTTTGGTTTTGTTTTGGTTTTTTTTCAAAAACTATTTTCCCTACATCACAGTGTGAACACACCGAAAAGAAATAGAAAATGACTTTAAATGACTGCAACAGAGCATCAACTAGAAACTGTAATTTGCATCTTCTGCTTTGCATAGGGGCCGCTACTAAATAGTAGCTATGAAAAAACTATTTCAGCCCAAAGAGTTCACAGACTTGTATGTTTAGGGGGTTTAAGTTTCCTGTTATTTTGACATGTCTTTACTATTTTGTTGCTCATTTCTTTTCCACCAGGTCTGCTCACTCTCCGTGGCCCAATATGAAGCCCACTGAAGTCTGTCTAATGTTATTAGAAGACTGTTACTCAATGATATGCAGGGGGAGGAAACAGCCCGTGTAATGTAATACATGGAAACATTTTACCAAACTGTCTGTCTTTCCACAAAGTACAAAACAAAAAATCTAGCAGCCTGTTTCATATACTTCACCCTCTTCAACAATACAAGAATTAATTCTTCTCAATTTCTATTTTTAGTATCAGGTAATTCCTATGTTATCTGTAAAGATTAGCTAATAAAACCACTAACTTATCAGAAAAATAATCATTTAGAAAAAGAAACATTTAAAACTGACAGAAACAGCTACCAGCAAGAAGACTTCAGAGAGAGCTAACTACCTCTTTTTGCTCTCAGCCTCTGTTTTTCTGTCCTTCTCAGTCTTGCATAATAAGATTTAAAGGTGCATTTGGTATTAACTGCTCTTTGACGCCTTATCTGCAGATGAAAATCTGCTCTTGAGACAGATATTACCAGTGTTTAATTCATTGTTGAGGAAAAGGATCCACATGTTTTCTTTGAAAGTATGTGGATAATGCCTCCGATTTCCAACAGCCTAAGTTAAAACCAGTAACAGTGCACAGTTTTCTCTGCATCTATGAAAACAATTCTCCTGTGCAAGCACAGAAAATAATACCCTTCCTCTCGTCACTAGCCCCATAGCAGGAGAAGAATAGAGAAAGACTAATGATAGTCATTTAAAAAAATGACTGTTTATGCATTCGATCAAAATTAATAAGTAGGTTCCATATGAACAGGAACAATAATGACAAGGGCTGTTTTGTCTAAATATTCTGCTTCTAACAGAAACACACTTGATTCAATAAGTGCTGCTTCAAAACAAGGGCCTGCCAAAGGTCAGCCAAGCACACTCCTGAGCAAACTATAAATGGCCTGGATAAATGAGATTAGTTTACTCTTCGAGAAAGCAAAAGAAATAAGGAACCAGCACTGTCCAAGTTGATTCGATCTTCCACTAAGTACAAAAAACTTCATCCCAGGCACAGGACATTTTTGAGCACTTCAAGATGGTTTTCAATTATTTAAAAAGATACTAATTCAGAGTTTACAGTCTGATTATAATAACAGTTGTTACAACGACCAGAAATTTCACTTAAGTTAATTTGCTAACAACCTATCCTTTTCAATGTGACATACTGGGTGTAGTACTCATCTCTACTACATTACTGAACTTGGGGTGGCAAAAAAAGCAAAGGGAGTAACTAAAGTTTATGTAAACTACTGTAACGGAGGAAGGAAAAAAACACATGCTTCACTTTTTATATTCCTTCCACATAACAGAATTTGAAATTTGCCTGGCTGCTTTGTTTTACACTCTCATTGCTGATCACTCTGGGCTTGCACAGATCTAGCAAGAATGCTAATGAATTAGCAGACTGTCTATACCAACGTGGAGCTGAGAGGTGGGGTATCGAGACATAAAATATAGTTGTTCTGGGGTATTTTCAATAGTACAGTATTGCAGCAGCAAGGAAGAGTTCTGTAAAATGTAATAGACCATCACTGCTGACTTACCAAGGAAAGATTTTCAGAGACAAATTGCAATACTCCTTTTGCAAACTCCAGCCACTGCCAATCCAAGTCTCTAGGATCTGGATGAGTTGTTTGTGCTTATGGCTATACAAAAGGCTCCCAGGCTATGGTACACAAACAGGAATCAGGATGACCATCTTTTTCTCTTGAGAAGATTGGGTATTGCCTGAACAACAAGCCATCTGCCTCTCTATATAGCCTGATACGGACTCAAAAGCTATTTGCAGCTACTACTGCTGCCACTGCCACATGGTACCCCATAATCTCTGCTTTTGGTATCTCAGCAAGCTCAGTATGCAAAAACACCAGGCTATAGTGTTAGTACAGTGGTATGCAATAAAAGGATATCAAGGATTATAAAAGAATATTTCATCATCAGCTCCTGACCCCTGAAAGGCAGAATTAGCTATAAGGAGAAGTTTGGTTATGCTGACCAGTAACACAGTAGAATTGAGACAGCTACTGCATGCTGAAGTAGCTGTCTAGGCAAAAACAAGCCTTGTGATACAGAAAAATGGGTGCACTGTGATGGGGTACAAACATGCTCTGAATAGCAAACATCTCAGAATTTACAGATAAAGCAGCTGATTCTCCTGGTACTCTGCAAGGAGTCTCTGTTCCTCCTCCATCATCAGAAGTCCATAACTGTATTAAACAGGTAGTGTCCTGTAGAAGCTGACCTACACAGACTCTTACTCATCTATAATCAACCAGTTTAGCAGTAACAAACCAATGCCTATACTTTGCAGCGATGGATTTACAAGGCAACTGATTGTGAGCTTTCTTCTAACAGTACTAAGCAGAGCTAACTCAATGCACTATCTTATTTAAGAGAGCAGGGGTATTAAATTCTCCTAGTTTGCCAACAAGGACATTGCACCAAGATCAATAGCAAAGACTGCACTCTTCACAACACAAACCAAATCTTTTGTAGTCCTTGGCCCCAGAATCTGCAATTCCCATCCCACTAACACAATCAAAATCAAGTATGTGTATTCTTGGTATCTGAAAAACTACTGTGTCCCATAGTGGACATTCCACAGCTACAGAAAAAAAGCAATAGTAATAACCCCCCGCCCCATCCCCACAC
>NW_009911000.1:13997-18269 GCF_000696875.1 Nestor notabilis
GGCTGCTGTGGAAAGGTCTCCAAGAGCACATACTTACCATACAACTGAATGTATAATGTCAGATAATGACCTCTCCAGTTGTTTGTTATTTATATGTAAAGTTGCCACTGTAAAGCAACACATTAGTTCTGCTCTATTTCAGCATTCAATAACTACTGCAAAGCTGACAGCATCAGAACAAGTACTTGAAAAGAACAGGACTGAAGGAAGCCAAGTTCACTTCAAGACTTGGTGTCTCAGCCAAAGCAGCGAATCAGGGCTGAATTATGACACTGGGTTCAAATTCCTTCAAACGATATGGCTCTGCCACAAGTATTTGGTCAGATGATTTCAGACTTTGAGATGGTGTTGGTACATAAGAACACAACAGTCAGCTGATTTTTGGAAAAGGGGAGGTATTACAGGACAAACCAGCAAGAACAATAATACAGACCCTAGGGGCTAAAAGTAGTTTTCAGAGAACACTTGCTTACAACTAAGTCACATTCCTGGCTTTTGGAAACATACCATTCAACTTGGAAACTTTCTCTCTAAGCAATGCCTGTTACCGTTGATAAAGTGGAATGTATTCACTATCCTTTAAATAAAAATGGCATTTTGTTTTACCCTTCTTGATTGCTTTTCCTCTACTGTCGTTACAACAAGAAAGCACAACAGCTTTCCTATTGTAAAGCCACTCACTGTCTGCATCTTTTAAAGGGAAGAGAGAACTGATACAAAAAATACAGTGAATACACACTAAACTATCTCAGGCTCCTATAGAGCTACTAGGCACACACTAGTGTGCGCTAACCTTAAATAGGAGTGCTTTTAAAAAAGTAATGTAATAGTAGCACACTAAATAGAGGAGTTGCTTATTATAAAGTCTGCATTTTTTTCTCCTATTAAAGAAATACTGCAGTGCCTCAAAACACATCTCTTCTAAACTGAACCTGCCACCACAGACTGCCTCTTTTAAAAAAGATGTTTCCCCAACAAGCTTTTCTGATAGGTGTCCTTGAATTTTGCAGCAGCAAACTACTGCAGCACTAAAATGATCGCTTGGCAGCTTGTTGTTTGCCAATCTCCGAGCCAGCTCCTATTTTGTTTTCATCTCCCTCTTACAATGATCTCATACAGTGTGAGTATCTCAGAGACTGTAGCATGGAACTGCAGTTCCAAGGTTGTTTTCCCCCAGGATAAAGAGAGATCTCTGCTTGAGATGAATACTCCATCCACCTTAACTCCACTGCAGTTCAGGTGTGAAAGCAAGTGCACCTCTGTATCAGAGGGTTGAGAAACTTTATCCTTGTTTCAGACTAGAGCAAAGTCTAGGATTCAAATGCTTCAGAATCTGATGCTGTCTCCTCTCTAACCTGCACTGCATGAGCTCTGATGCTTTAAAGTGAGAAGGGCAAATAATTTGTCTTCTTTAAATGAAACAACCACAAAAGCTTTTGCTTCATTTCCTTTACAGTATCTATGGTTAGGCCTTATAGAATACTGGTCAACTCTTAACTGCTTACAGGTATTTATCAGGAAACGTTCTTTCCCCTTTAAAGATGTTATCTGCTCCTGCTACTTATCTGTTCACTGATTTTACACTGAGCTTTCAGAACTAACCTCTCCTTGACTCCCTGCAATTCAACTTTAAGCAATAACCAACCAAGTCAAAACATTGCTAAAAAACCAGTCTATCAAATATCACAGTTTGTGTCTTTTCTGCCTGCCTAGTTCAATCCTCCTACTGGGTAACAGAAAATACAACTTCACTTTTCAGAAACCAGCCAGCCACATCTTCAGCATTCAACCTCACCCTTAGTTGAAATGTACTAATCCTTACCGTTTACTTCTGAAACCTGCAAGGACTGTAGGTGGCAAAGAGAACAGGAAATACACACCACTGCTTGTTTCCAGTTTTCACCAGCAGAAGTGTGTCAGCTCTGTAGGAGGGCCCACAGGGGGAGCTTTTAGGACCACCAGACCCACTTCTTGTGTTTCTACTGTCAAGAGGCAATGCAAATACTAAAACAGAAATGTTGGTCCTGAGGTAAGTTCTGAATATGTGATAGTGTATGTGGCACAATAGGAAAGTTTTATTGGCACTTGTTAAGGATAACATACATAACTTGGTGTGGATATAAAACTTCAGCCAATAAAACTTGTGCTATATCAGCCATAAACTTTTGCTAACAAAAACCTTCTATACTATACAATCAAATATTTTCTCTTTCTCTAATTATCTAGAAATACAGTAATATGATGAACAGGTAGATACAGACATTAGGCCAGTATGAGATGCTTCTACTGTGGTAAATCACAAGATATAAACCTGTCCAAATCTGACCAGCAGTAAGGAAAGAAGGTTTAAAAATTATCATGGCCAACAGATCTATGACTATCACTCAGGAGCTTTTGCCTGCTATGTAGTTAGTTAGTTCATGGCTTACAGGCTTTTTGAAATGCCATAAAACACCCTAGAGAGGGATGGCAACTGCTGATGGAAAAGCACTCTCCATTGCAACATGCAGGCCAGGAGAGCTCTGCTAGCCCTCAGAGTGGAGACTAATGCCTTCAGAGCTGAAGAACCTGGTTGACATCCTGCTGCCTCCTCTTGGTGCTTTATGTGCACAGCTGGCTAATGACCATGTTGTATTATGTATAAAGCCATTTACTATGCTGTGCTCATGTTAATATGCTGTAGAGTATTTTTGCTCTGATTAAGGCGCAACTTTGGGAAACATTAATGCCGAATGGCATGAAAACAAGGGCAATTCCAGCCCAGACGGCAAGAAGAAATCCACAAAGTGGCCAAACATTTCCATCTGCTCAGTGAACAAAGACTTTCATGCCTCAATTTCTGCCTTTTGCTGTGAACTGCCATCACAGTGAGCAAGGAATCCTCCTTGTATTCATAGGACCCATGTTACTGAATGCTGCTAGCAATGCTTCCCTTGGGTGGCCTCCATGCTCCTTTTCTCTCAGTTTGTGCATGAAGTTTTTAGGCTGTTTTGACTAGTCCTATCCCCTTTGCAAGTTCCCCCGGAAAAGATATCGAATACAAGTTGCCTTCTGCTAAACCAAAAGAAACCAATGGTCTGAAGAAACAAACATTGGTGCTGACAATAGAACTCTTTATCTCAAACCATCACCATATCACACACTTGTTAAAAGTGTAAAACAGCAAAGAAAATGTTACTTCAGTCTGTCCTGCACAGCTAAATCATCTCTGGATTCTCCTCGTCCTGAGAGGCCCTTGTCTGGTCAATATAAAAGCAATGATGTTCAGAAAGTAATGTAAGCCTGTTACCTTCTCTCTACAACTTGTAATTACAACCAACTTTTTTCCCCCTTTTCTACTGTTTTTCTACTTTCACTGATGCATGTCTAAGCTATTTGGCTTAAATAGCCCATTAGAGACTTCAAAATACTGAAAAGCACCATAAAGGCACCTTAGAAAAGCCCCTAGTGACCTTATTACTTAATATTAAAAAAAAATTATGGTTTGTACTTAAGATGTGTGGATCCATTAACGTCTCTGCCAGCACATAGCTGCAGTGTGCAGTTCTTTGCTCACAGCTAATATCTGAGTGGGAGTTTCAGGTTATTACCCTGTTAGTATCAGGCAGCAGATTGAACTGCATTTGGTAAAATTTACCAGCTATTTCCTCACCTTCCCCTTTTCCATCTTCTTCCTGACCAGGACTGTTTTCCAAAACGAGCATAACAACAGTGAAGGAGGAGCTCTGGCTCCCTGGGGTGGTCAATCTGCTACATCACTGATGCTACAAAGATGACTCAGCTCACCACACTGTTTCCTACCTCAACAGAAAATGCCCACTGTGTCTCTAGACTCCTCCGATGCTCTGCCTCTCTGCTGGTGCTGAGGGATCATAGAATGATAGAATGGATTGGGTTGGTAGGGACCTTAAAGACCATCTAGTTCCCTAGCAGCCCTGTCACCCCTTGCTGTACCACATGCTTGACACTGCTTGCAGCACTGACAAGGTCAATGATTGACTGCAGTAATTATTGCAACGTGCTGCATATGAAGGCTATTCCACAATTTGAGCCCTTTCAGAGGGAAGGCACATGTTAATGTTTCTGTAGAGTCTCCATTACACCTTCAGATCCCAGGATCTGCACTGCCTTCCAGACAATTGTGCTCTGCCTAGATTAATTTGTTCAATAATTCTTCCATTGGCTTGGGCTATTGATAGATCCACCTTGTCTATGAGAACTTTAAAGATGATTCTCCCCTGCTGCAGTTCTGCAGAAGCAGGGATGGGGTTA
>NW_009911000.1:18300-40738 GCF_000696875.1 Nestor notabilis
CACATAATGCAGTGGGAGGTACAGTACAATGTAGCCTGAATCACTTTTTTACAGGTTTGCTACAAAGACCATTTTCTCAGGCAGCTATAGACAAAGAAAAATGTATGGCATGAGTTAATCCTTTCCAGGGGAAGACAGACTTAAATGTGTTTGTTTATAACGGTGTTAAAGTTTGCTAATGTATTTTAATAAGTAGGTAAAAAGAAAAGGCTCTCCAAAAATCTAGGTTTTCCTTTGATGGAAAAAGGAGGAGAGAATTAAATTAAATTAGATCTGTTTAAACGCAGAGAAAATAACACAGTGTGAAAAGTTGTGATATTTTTCTATTAATAACATCCATAGAAGCAGGCTACAATCTATGTTACTCTTGCTCTGAGGGTAGGGGAAGTTTGTTGTAATTTTGTGTGGTTGTGTGAGTAGTTTCTCTGTAGAGTTTTCTCACTCACTGATCCTAACCTATGTAAGAATCACTATGAGGTTATACTCACAATCAGGACACAAATAGCATTAATTGGCAAAAGAAGTTAATACGCAATAGGTAAAACCTGAAGGGTGTACACAGCATTTGTTTTTGACACACGTTTTGCATCTACTCATTATACAAACTCATGACAATAATGGCATTCATGTTTACATATACTTTTAAGCTGTGACAATTCATTCATAAAGAAATGAAGATCAATGTTTTAGTTAAAAGTAAACTCTATTACCAGTTAAAAGTAAACTCTATTACAAGATTTGTTAGGAAAGTCTAAAGCTGTTGTTCTTTGCAACATCGTATTTATGAAAGTGTTCTGCTGATGCAGATTGATTTTCTTGGCTCCATGTGTTAGTATCTCACCTGTCTGGAAGTGGAGATTGCTCGTACATTGATGAATGAAAGTGTCTCTAGTTACACTGCTTTTTCACTAAGCATTTCTCTTTATTCCCTACTGATAATCCTCAAAGGTCCTCTCAACGAAACACAAAGTGCTGACACTGCCCTCACAGGACTCTTTTCTCTCCCTTCCACCAGTTAGTAAGAAATGCCAATTATAAAGCTCATATGCAAGCCAGAATTCAGGCTAGGTCCGACTTCTGCAAGACACCAGACTGAAGCAAAAGCTTGTCCAGAAACAATATTGAGGATCTAACATGTGCTAGAATAAGTAACTGATAAAATACACATCTGTTGATTCCAGTATTTTGAGCTTTTGCCTTTATGTCAAATTGCAACCATAAAGACAATCGCCATAAAATTTACTGGGGCAGTTACCAGCCATTTAGTTTTCTGTGTACATATTGTAGATTCAGAACGGTTTTGACAGCAATGGCTGTTTCTGCTTGAGGGACACTACAAGTACCAGTATTATGGCACAGTGTAATGCCCAATGATGATTATTGCACAAGTGAGACAGCTTTTTTACCATGCATGAAATGTTTTATACAGCCATGGCTAGAAAAATTGCTTCATATTCTGCTATAAATATGAAGAAAATATCACTCGGAGAATCTTCTAAGATGAAGTTGCATGAGCTGCAGCAGCCATTTTGAAAGAGCCATCTGTAAGTAGAGGTTGTGACTTATCTGGCTGGTACATGACCACTTGATCTTCCAGCAGGCTATCACAAGAGCAGATTAGAACTAAAGGAAGAACAGGCAGTGCATAAAATACATCAATGTTATGGTAGATGTTGTTCTACGAGTCCCCTGAAGACAGTATCATCTCATATGAGCTGTCATATTATCTTATTGTACTTGACATGATACTGACACTGAAGAGTTTTCCGAAGTAAAAAATATTTGTAATTTAGGATGCCCCATAAGTGTAACTTTGTGCAAATAACAAACTAGGTCAGGTCATCAGAATCAGACTAAATGACATGCTTAATGCAGTGTTTGTCCCATTCTTTTGAAATTAAATATTTAACTGTTGGATGATAGAGATTTGCTTTGCTTTGATCTTATTTGGAACATAGTGAATGCATACAGTGAAGACACGATGAAGGGATGCCAGAGTAAATTAGTACACCCTGAAACATTAAAATATGTGCCCTTAAAATCTGATTTTTACAAGGCAAATAGATCTTGCCCTCTCCCTCTGTATATTTTATTTACATAAGATTTATGTTCGTCAAAAGACTCTGTGTTAACACCAAGTCATAGTACAGTGTGCGAGTAGATATATATGTGTGTAGCATAGCTCACTCTAGAATAATTCAGTTGTGCTGAGATCCACTGCAGTAGGCACCCAACCTAACCAATAAGAAGCTTGTTCAGGCACCTGCTAGCTATACTACATTGTTTCTGTAGTGTAAAAACAGCCTTAGCAAAACAGGCATGTGTTCAAAGTTAACTCTTGAATTAGAGTCCTGAGAATGGGATAAGCTAATTTTATGGGGTATTTTTCAGTACACCATTTCACTGAATTCAGTGTGTTTATGGACACCTATCCCAATACCGATGAACTGAAATAACTGAAGGCCATTTAATGTTTAACTTTGCTATACTGAGAATTATGAAGTTCAATCCACATCAGTTTCAGCAGGGACTGAAAAAGGTTTGAGATAGGAAGTTTAGGTATCTCACACTTACAAGAATTCTGATAGGGTCTCTTCTTTGACCCATACTCTATTTATGTACCGTAGACAGCTCCTCTTCTCCATCAGTGACCCATAAAATTAGACAAACAGGTCACGCATATGGCAACGCTGGAAGAACTAATAGTTTTGAAAAGAGATGGATGACTCACAGGGAATGCTATCACCATCTATAAATGTCTTCAAGGCAATAACTTAAATGTTTAAATAAAAGATGGAAATTACTCAGTCTCAGAAGTTGGTAGGTAAGTTGGCAGTGTAAGATAAGGAAAAGAATAACTGGTAAGTGAACAGCATCTCCACAGAAGTTGGCTAGGAACTATTACTGTAAATATTCAAGAACCGGTAAAATCAGACACTAGTGGGAAAGATACCTTGAGCAGACCTGCACAATCCCTGGAGATAGACTAGATGTTTCTAAGGTGTCTTTTCTGGTGCTACTTTTGCTGTCCGTCACATTAGGGTAAGCCCTAGACTGAGAAAAGACTATATTCATCAAACTAAACGTGGCTGCTTAAATTACAGTTATCTGTAAACAGGTGTTTCACTGACTCAGCACCTGCCACCTACTTCCAAACAGTGATAGCTTTTATGATGTGCTAATGTAAAAGGTACTACACAACATCGACTCAAATTCATAGTTGCTAATTATACTATTAATAACATTGAACCTATCTGCTGCTAATCTTATTGATATAAATAGCATTATTAATTCCACCAGGCATCAGTGGTGATGTTGAATGACACTGTGTACAGTGTTGTCCCTGAATGACTCATTAGGCTCACAGAGAGATATGACCTCCTTATAGCCACACCTGGCCTGCCTAGAGGCATTAATGGCTCAGATGTCTTCATTCCTGTCAAAACAAGTAGCCAGTGAAGTGCAGTGACATATTTTTATTAAATTAAACCAAACCAGAAACCCCTCCGTGAAAGCTAGGATTGCAAAGCCAGACAATAACAGCTTGCCTGTTGGACTTCAGGTCTCTCTCCAGTGCACATTCATTGGGAGGCACTGCCAAACCCCATGTTTCTATAGGATTATGGCTCATAATTGCTATTTCTTCTCAACCTCCATATTCAGTACACTGCACCACATCTTCTTCTGTACACCGATAAACCCTATACTTACTGCATCACACTTCAGGCCTTTCTTCGTTACACTAACTAGCACCAGAAAATAGCTCATTCTCCTTCAATATTCTTATAATATTTGGCATTATTACAATCTCTTTTCTTTGGCAGATACGAAACTAAAGCTACCCACGGGCAAAGCTGATGCAGCTAAACCTCTACATTTAAGGAAAAAACTTGAGATCCCTAGAATATGTTTTTTCCAAAGTACTTATCATTTTTATGGCACCCATACATGCAGAGCACAGACCCAACTGGTCATGCTTGCAGCTGGGAACGCTCAGCATTTAAGCAAATCTGGCTTAACATACATCCTACCAAGTAACTGCATAATTAAGAACGTGCAAACTGCAGCTTGGAGTATTTTGGCATTGCACAGGCTCATCCACTGCTTGTCAGCAATCCCTGGCCATATTCACTGCATAGTTTCCAAACCTTTCCAAACCTTCCAAGGTTAAGTGCTATACAAAGATCCTGTACAAGCTTGTACATTCCCTCTACAAGCTTGCAACTTTTCCATGTGTCCATGTGTGAGGAAGGCATTCTGTGGAACAAAAGAATATGTGAGCACCTGATTAAAGATAATATTATAGCTCATGAGCACAAAGGGGGTGAGTTAAGACTGCAATCATATGGCACAGTAAACACGTGAGGATGTGTGGGTTTAGCAATAACCATATAGTGCCTCCTGTTCCTTATTTAAAAATTCAGACATGAGTACAAACTAGCTCAGCCAGTGCTTTATTCCAGACCTGTGACCATTCTCTCCCACTATCATATGATGAAGAGATCAAAAAATTCTCAGCACAGAAATCTGTTGTTCAACATTTGTATTAAATCTGGCAAACTACATCTCTGCTTCATCGTGGATTCTAACCATGTGTTATCATTGCATAAATGATTCTTACAGGTTTGTGTAAGACAATTTGAGCAGTGATTAGGTTTCCTATCTGCTGAAAATCTAAATGTTTGATTTGAAAATGGGTATGTCTTTTCATCCTAACTATCCTCCCCATTATTTTACCTGTTTTTTAGTAAGTTATACATATATTCTGGAAGACAGCCTTACCAAGCATCATGCAAGTGCAGTTATTCTTTATGTTTATGGACTTGCGACATGTTGTTTTGCATTTCTGTCCTTACTATACTTTATTCCCTACATCTGACCTGGAAGAAACACAGATCAACCAGTTAAAGCCTCACCTAAGACAGCTGCCAGCAAGCCCTGTTCCAGGCATGGAGAAACAGACATCTCTTCCAGCCTCACTTTCAAGTTCAGCACAGGCCTTCTTCTTGGGGCAGCAATTTTGTCCACACTGCAGAGAGCCTTGAGCTGGCCATAAACTAAATAAATGGGTCACTGTTCAACCTGTCTAAAGTGAACCCTCCAAGAAGACTGTGCATATGGGAACAACGAATAAAACTATTCCTGTATCATAAGAGACTGTTTGCAGAAATAGTAACTAAGCAAAGAAGTTGGTGGATTGAAAAGACAATTAGACAACAACCTGTGAGAACAACAAATTTAGAGAAAGTGTAACTTCAGTCCTAAAGAGGATAAGACCCATGGAAGCAGTTCCTAGCTCTGTGTGTGCAGCACTGGAGAAATAATTATTGGACTGGTGTGTGTAGTTCTGGTCTACACGTACGAAGGTGGCTGTGGGCATCCTAAAGCAAGTGCAAAAGAAGACCACAGAAGTGTCCCAGGAACTGGCAAATTCACCCTGACAATGTAAGGACTAAGAAACTTTTGATGTATTGAGGATATTGAAGAGTAAACCTAGAGGTGATGTGAACAATGAGAAACACTGTTTTCATACAAAAGAGATCAGGTTAGCTTTCCTGATCTTGCTGATAATGGCATAGCAAGATCCACTGACTGGAAGTGGGACAATTTAACCTTGAAATAAGGCAAACTTTCTAGGGAAATTATAATTAAGTATTTAAACTGGTTATCAGGAGAGATGATAGACTTGCTCAGACATGGAGATTTAAAAAATAAATATTTTAATGCTGCTTCTGGGAGAAATTTTATGCCTTAGTCAGCTGGGAAAGAAGAGAAGGAAGTTGGTCTAAAGGCTCCAGGAGAACCCTCCTGACCCTGACCTCTATGAATCCTCTCCCAAAAGCAGACCAAGTTTACTTCCACTGTCCTCATCTTGTAGTTTCATATTACAGCATGGATAAAATCAAACCTCACTGCACAGCCTTAGGTGCTCTGGCTGGAATCAGAAAAGATTTTTCCACTGATGTATGCTTGACTGGGCACACTGTCTTTCACTTGTTTGAATACTTCTTCCTTCTCCAAGGCATCAGAGCAGCTGCAGCTAGAGCCACAGGCACTGGATGGAGAGTTACTGCTGTGCTATACAAGAAAGTCCTTTTTCTTGAGGGCTGGCTAGTGAGTGTTACTTGGATCAAGAACATGCAGAGCACTTGATGTGATTTAAGAAGGAATTTTCCAAGGGCCTTGGAGGATTTCTTGTTTGCACTCTCCCTTGCACAGTGACCTGCTTGCCCCCTAGAATCAAATATTTCAATTAGTAAATTTCTCATCTCTGCTGCTGTCTGCTGGGAGCATAGTTTCAAGTCCCGAGAAAAGCAACTCCTCAGACCACCTGGTCTTTTGACTTACTATAGGGAGGGAACCCTGATTGAGCACCTGAGTACAAAATTATTTACCATGATTTTTATTGTCTTTTTTCCTTTAGTGCTCTTGAGCACATAAATAAAACTCAATTTACTACACAAATAGAATGAAAAACAGACAACAGACTGGGCTGAGTAGAATCACTGCTTCATCATTCAATTTATCCATCTCCTTTTGGGCACTTTATTTGTTCTCTGTATTAACAAAGCATGCAGGACAAGCAAGGAGCAGATCTGATGAACAATCACACAAGTCTGGAAGGTATATTTTCTTCCATGGGCTGGCACTCCCTTTTTTTCTCCTAAGTCATACTCATGGCCTACAGACTGAAACACAGCGATCTCTCTGGTCTACCTGCAGAGTTCACACTGCCTGGCTTTAGGCACACAAGTGCTGAAGTTTAGTCTTGTAATCATGTCTATCCACCACAATTAACTCCAGTCTGCCTGGATAAAATCATCTCACATTAATTAGTGTGCGTGTGCACATGTGTATATTAGTACCCGTGCCTACAAGTATTTACATGAGCTTCGGACTCCTGGCTACAGCATTACAGTTCACACCAAGCCAAATTATAAGCTCAGAACTATCACACACAGATTAAGAGCAGCCAAAACCACATTGTACAGATTCAGAGTTCAATTTTTTTTTTTTCATTCAAGATCTCAGTGCCTCTTTTGTACACACTTTCTAGAGCTGCTAAGCATTCCTGATATGAGTCCCTATCAGGAGATTGTTCTGTATCATCTTTTTCCTTGTGACTGACTAGCAATGTTTCCACTAAGAAGTGTGGCAGCAACAGGAACACTCTTGCCTCCAAAAACCACAGAGAGCTGCCTTTGCAAAGCTGACTTTCCCACAGCATGGAAGAGCAGGCTGTGCTCATCGCTGGCACAATATAGGGACCCAAAAGACAAACAGGTTTCCAGGGAACCTTGGCTCGAAAGATGCAAAACTTGCTTCAGTAAAAAATGCATCTGGGACGAAAAAACACAAGGTATAGGTGATGGCGAAGATAAACTAAAATGCTAAAGAGCTTAAGTATTAAGGGTCACCTCCAGCTGCAAAAGACATCGTAGTTTTTCATTCTTAAAGTACAACAGTAGATATGAGAGGCAAAAGTCAGGGGATACAAGTAAGGTTTGATTCTGATTTCTCTATTTGGAGGGCTTCACTCAGAATTTCCACCTGGGACAGCCTCTCTCCTGCAAGTACAGAACCGTAAGTATTTTTTCTTTTTCAAGTCTCTGAGCACTTGCAATGGATTCTTATCTGAGATGCTCGACGGTTCTCTCCAGTTCCACTGCTACACACATTTTAAAGCATCCCTTTTCATGTCTGCCCATGATCTGCTAAATTTCAGTCCTTCATTCCCATTGCTGATATTCATGCCATTTATACCTCCACCTCTTTGCTCATAGTAGAAACTCAGCTCAGTTCTTCCACACACATCAGAAGAGGTTTGATTATGCAGTTCACTTACTTAGAACGAGAACAAGGACACACTTACCAGGAAATCATTTCAATGGACAGAATAGGATACTCTAACTCCAAATGCTGTCAAACATAACACATGGGGTAAAAACTCCAAAAACAAAATAAACAAACAAACAAACAAACAAAAAACCCAAACAACCTAACCAAACCCCAAAATAAAAAACCAAACCAAATTGAAAAAAGAACATTTTTAAAATTCCAATGCTAAGAGATAGCAGCAGTAAGCACACAATGGTTTTGTTCGTCAAATTGCAAAACAGAAGCTGTGTTTTGCACAGGCAGGCACACCACCAGTAGGTCAGTCAACCCACACCTCTAGTTTCAGAAAAGGGTTTTATCTCCATTTTACTAAAACATTAAAATTAAGTTGGAGAGTCCTAACCCACTTGTGTCTCGCCTTCCCAGAGGAAAGGAGTACCATCATAGATGATTATCAGCACTTCTCTGAAGACCAACCATGTCCCCTGGGGTTCAGTTGTCTGAGATCCAATAGCTGGCATGCTGCAGGACATGAGAATCTGGCTCAGCTTTACTGCAAAAAATTATTATTGAGTTGTGAGACTCAGTAAGCTAAATCCAAGCAAGACAGAAATGAAACTGTTGAGATAGTACCAGCCAGTGACTCAAAACACTGACATGAGAAGCTATAAAGCCCTAAGAAGAAAAATGGAAATTCAGAGACAGCAGTTCAACACAAATGGTCAAGGATCAGCTTGACTGACGGAGTAGTAGAGGCCAGCCCTTTCCCACCTGATTGATGACTAACCAGCAATTAACCTATCACCCATTAGGTCTCTGCATCTGCAATGGAGAACACGTTAATATTCTGCTACTCTGGTAGCACTTTTGTCCTAGTTGACTACTACATGCATTAGTTGTTAAATTATAACTGTGTACTCTTAAATTGTGTATATCCTGCTTGCACAGTCTCTCTGCATACAGTGAGAGATGCCCGAACAGAAGTGACCCACTAGAGGGAGGGTTACAGAGACTCCTTCAGTCTGCAGAAGTAATTTGCTAGCATATTAAAATGATAAGCATCACAACCAGCCACTGCAAGGAACTGAAGAACAATCCTTATTTTGTTCATGGCTTGACAACACAGAGGCAGGCAACATGCTGATACAGACACATGAACACAAGTGCATTGGTTCATTCTACCTTTTTGAACAGCATGCCAACAGCAGTATAATCTTTCTCTGAATCTACAGTATGTAGCTGAAAATGATATCCCAAAAGCACAGTAAAAAGATGCTCAAGAGAAAGAAAAGAGTGAGTGACAGTGTTGCTGCTGCTACTGTTGCTGCTGCCACTTACTCTGACTGATGATATGGAAAGAAAAAGCATACACAGATGACAGCTGCTTTAGAGACAAGACCATCAGATCAACTCTCTGTTTACAACAAAGCAGCAATACATCTAGGTTTCTGTACCCCAGAATGGGCACCTGAGAAAGCACTTTCTAAAACTTCTACTAGTAACTTACCAATTCTTAGGTACCTCTTTAAGTCATGACCCACAAAGCTACTTCTAGTAGGATCAGACTGCAAGTGAAATTAGCAGTACTAATGCAACCACTTCAAGCTGCAGCCTATATGACAGCCCAGTTGTCTTCTGTACACAGCCTACACATCTTCATTTCCCCCTGTCACAAACTTGGAAGTTTTAAAAGAACAAAAACTTGTGCACTGGTTTATAGTATCAGAATATGGACAAAGTACAAGTCATCATACTCTGGATTTTGCCTGGATGTTGAAAGGAAGGATCGAAAAAACATAATTCGCAGTTATTAAGGAATAGTTGATAAAGGGAACCAGAGCAAACACTGTGAGCACATTTAAATTAAAACTCATACGGAAGTCCTGTGATGCTACTGGGACTTTAACACAAGCTGAACTGAGGTGTAGGTGAAACTGTACTGCAGTTCTGAAGAAATCACAGAATACAGCAATGTTACCTTTAAAGCTGACTAAAAAAGATTGAAAAAATGAAATTATTTTCTCTGTTTTTCTCCTGTGTTGGAAACCTGTACTGAAGTGGCAAGTTTAGGTAGGCAAAGAGTAAAGGATCTTCAGCAGTCACCCTCAGTGGACCTTATTCTTTTGCACATCACATTCTGCCAATGTGATGCTCACTGGGACTCAGTATGTCAAAGCCATTAGCAAAAGCAGAACAAAATGCTGCACTTCTTAAAAATCTGTAAACAACTTTTAGATATGAACAAAACCATCCTCATTAATGGGACCTTCATGTCCATGACCTGGGGATAGAATTCAGTGCTATGCATCCCTGAATCCCTAACAGTGCACTGCATCTCTTCCATCAGAAAACAGAAATGACTTGAGCTTCTTTATCTCTTGAGTCTGAAATACCCATTCCTGTATGACCACATTTCGTTGTAACAGCTGAAAGAAAAAAAAATTAAAAAAAGAGTATAATTTAATATTTTTTACTGGATGTAAACTATCATACCGTACGTGTGAATTAAAACCAGAACCTTTTCGGATAGGAATCATCTCTGCCTCCTCCCCTATAATCTATTTAATGAGATTTTGCTCCTTTCTGCATCTTCTCTCTAACCCTAGACAAATGAGACTCAAGACCCAGTTCACTTGTCCCTCAATTTCAGACCTTAACAATTATCTGTCTCTCTTACTTCAGCTACCTACTTCCACACACTTTAGCTGTGGTGCTCCTTTATCACTTTTCTTCCCTTTACAAGACCAAAGCCCAACTCTCTCTGGTCTCCACTCATGAAGCTTATCCCTTTTCTAGCTCCAATGTAGTTACAGTCCAAATGGAACAATGAACAGGGAGATATGGAAAACCCATCAGGTCAGGAGAAGCCAAGACATAAGAAAGCAAGCAACTGGAAAAAAAAGGACTGAGACGCTTCAAGTGTTTTAAGATGGACAACCAGAAGAGCCAAAAAGGGAGGACAGGGACAAGACATAGAAGGCCAGAGACTACATCAGGTCTGTACTGCTGTTTCAATGTAATGGAAACATTTCTTCTTGAATTTTCAGTTCTGCTTCCCCTTGATAGCATGCCATATACAGTCATTAAAAGCTGAGTGGATTTTTATAGCTGCTATTAGAATTGAATTTTACCTTCCTCCAAAATGATTCCCTGTTCAATAAATAACCACTGCCATGTACATTCTGCTATTTTCACTATAAAATAAATGAAACAAAAAAGAAGTTTTCATCTGATAATCAATATCCATCAAATTCTGAAATTCAACTTCAAGCCAAAGGCTAATAATAATATTTGGATTAGTGACACACAGCAACACATCACTGTTCTCCCTGGGTCCCAGGGCCTAAGCATTTGCATGAATCACTAATGCACTGAATTGCTGATCCAGATCAACAAAGCTTTCAAATGCACTGTCTTGTTGATAACCTCCACAAAACACAGCCATAGCTCAGAAATGCTGATCCACACTAATGCACTTACTTCTCAGTACTTCACTATACGGTCCAATAAAAATATTAATGCAGCAGAAGTGCTGATGCAGTCCCATTAGAGTAAGATTTCCTCGATATAGAAGTATCCTGGTTTTCTTCCCTGTGAGCTATGCTTTCAGTAAATTTTAGGCTGGAGCATCCCAAAGACGAAAAAATACTAAGTGGTTCTGTCTTCATCAGTCATACAAGGTTATGGTGATTCAGAAATTATCATATATTTACTGCCAAAGAGGCAGGGTAAGAGAAACAGGAAAAAAATTACCCTGGCAGATGAAGAAGGGACAAATGTTGAGGTAACTATGTTACAGGATAGAAAAAATTCTGCTTTAATTTGTCAGGTCATAAGCCCTACAGGTCTAGAAATAAGCAATTCCCCAGGTGTGTCAGGAAATACCTTGGTGTTTTAGGGAAGATGGTGAAATACTACCACTGACTGAAACTGGTGTGACCCACAATGACCCACCCATTGCTCTCTTCTGTCTCAAAAGTTGCATAGATTTGGGAACAGAAGTTCCTTATATAATGTAGAGCACTGTCTTAACCACCAGCAGGGATCCAAAGCCAGGCACAAGATGCTGAACTACAAACATGGCTCACACAAGATGGCTCTTACAAGCTTTATATAGCTTCACAGATGTTAGGAATTACACATAAGAAAAAGTACTCCAGAAGGACACTATATGTCCTGTTGTGATGACATGATGTGAGGTAAGAATGGCTGGTTGTAAACCTGATCAGCTTTTCTAAAGACTAAAACTCTCCATTTGAAGAATGAATGATGAAGTAGGCAATTCTCCTGTTTCCATTTCCAAAGACAGTGCTTATTCATCACCCTGAAAGGTGATGTCAAAGCCAAATGCAAATGTCAACATACTAGTTCTGTTTAATGGTATAGTTGCAAACTCTGGATGTATATATTTGCAAACAAAAGCTATTTAATTAATCAAATAAACATGAGGGTTAATCTAAATAAATTGCTTCTAGAAAGTGTCATTAAGTAAACTGGACACACTGAGGTAGTCACCTCTAATAACGTCATATATTTTAACCAATATCTGTACCAAAAAAACACAACAAACAAGGCAAAGGATATCTGGGGTGGGGGGGGTGGAAAAAAGGTCAAGAAGTTAAATCAGCTCTTTGTGGTTTAAAATATGCCAGTAGAAACTGGGCTGTAAGATTTTCTATATGAAAGCAAAAATGAATGTAAAATACTCTTTCAGTATAAACAGTTTACATACCCAAGAGGAGATTTGACACAACAGCACGGTGTAATCTATGGCCAGAATAAAGTCCAGGTTATGTAAACTTAGAAGAAGTCTAAACTGCCAGGTGAAACTCCTTAATGTCAGGAGATGAAAAACATTTTTTACAAAACAGTTTGTAATTATATTACCACAGTTCAGTCAGCTTGGTTTCCTAACAAGAATGGCTTATGTGGTGATCACACTGTCTACCTGTCTATCCATGTATCTGATCCTCAAACCAGCAATTATTAAATCCATTCACCTTCTGAGCTTTCCATCTGTCAAATTCGGATAGCAAATGTACAAGTTTCCACAACAAAAAAAGTTCCTGTAAGTTGTGTAAATACCCAATGCTGTAAAGAGGAGAGAAAGTCATACCTGTGGTGGCACGGATGGAAAGGAAGGAAAAACAGCCATTAGTCAATCTTTTCGGCAGCAGCTAATCAGTATGTGCATATAATGTGCACACTGGGTAGCCAAAAAGCATTCATTTAGCTCTGAATTTTATCAGATGTGGCCTCTTGAGACAGGGCAGAGACTTCTGCTACCCTCCAGCCTGGTGCACAACCCACTCACTTGGCAGGCAGACAGGTGCTATACGGAGATTCATTTAGCATATATAAAAATCATTCCAAAATTCTATTTGCTAAAGCACTAATGCTCAGAAATCATATAAATGCAGATGGCATAAAACATGAACTGTTGGTTGTAAGAATAAATGACTGAGGTCCTGAATATTTTAAGCATTTAGATCCATTTTTACAAAGTCACCTGCATGCGTCCCACATGTGCCTGGCAGCCACTGTAAGAGGAGGTCGGGGCTGCTCCATGCTGGGCACAGCTGGTTCCAGCCGGTTCCAGCCAGTTCCAGCAGGCTCCACACTGGACCCACGGAAGGGCACAGCTGAGCCCATCAACCAAGGTGGTAGTACCTCTGGGAAAAGATATTTGAGAAAGGGCAGAAAAAGGCACATGGGCACAGGACCAGGGGGCAAAGGGAGGGGGGAAATAGCAGTGGAAGCACCAAAGCAGGAGGAAGAGCTCATGGCATAGCAGACATTCCCAGCAGCTTGTGGAGGACCTGTGATGGAGTAGATTTTCCTGTCAGGATCTGCAGCCTGTGGAAAGCCCATGCTGGAGGAGAGGAAAAGTGTGAGAAGGAAGGAGAGCAAAACCACTGACCATACTCTCCTCATTGCCCCCCTGTGCTGCTTGGCACGAAGGGGGTTGGAGTCTGGAGAGAAGTTAGGCCTGTGAAAGGGGGCAGGAAAGGTGTTTTCATGTTTGTCTTTCTGTTTCTCAGTACTCAAATCTATTATAATTGTCAATGATTTAATTTTCCACAAGAGCCTGTTTCACCCACAGTAGTAACTGATAAGCAATATCCCTGACTTTACCTCAACACACAAGCTTCCTTGTTTTACTCTTCCTGCATTCTTTCCCACTGAGGAGGAGGTGTGACTGAATGGCTGGGCGGGAACCTGGCTCTTAGGCAAGGTTAAACTACCACACTGTTTCTCATCCCTAATCCATTAATTTGTATGAAAACTTTCATGTCATATTGACTCTACAACAGCCAAACCCCAACTCTGATTATGTAGGTGAGTTATGTAACATATAGGAACACAGCCTTCATAGGAGTTCGCAACATAAAACTCTCTCTATTGCAACAGAACAGTCTTCATGCCGTTATTCAGCAAATAATCAAAGGACATTTTTCCAACTGGCTGGAGGCATGTGGCACACTGAGAACCCAGCTCCCTACCTTGTATTATCTTGAATTTATGGGTTGTGAAGTTAAACAAGGAAGCAACAAAACCACAGAGTAATCCTTATGTTAAAAAAATGTTGCTAAAATTAATATTGAGTATGGAATAAATTGATAATGGACATTTAGGGGCTTCCTGATGGTAGGTGGAACATGCCTGAAGACCACTAGGTGGTCATTTACAACAGTATATTAATGTTTCTCACAATAACAATTCCCACAAGCAGGAACCAATGGTAACAGGCAGAATAAACTCTGAATACAGGATACTTAGACACGTGATTAACACTTTCTTTCTGCTTCTCTACAACACTAACAATTCACTTTTAAATGAATTCAGAAGAATCACCACAAAATTTACAAGCCAACAAAGGCCCAAATTATACTTTTTTTCAGCATGCAAGGCAAACACCAACCTTGGTTTGGCCTTCCACCTAATGGTGCCAAATAACCTCAACAGATTATATACAGAAAAATCATGAAGGCAACTTTCAATTTTAGACACTTTTGGAAGAAGTAAGAGTTCTTTAACACTTTAACAAGAACTAACATGTTGCCACACAGGCAGTAGAGAACACTGGATCAAAAATTATCTAATAACTACCAGCTTAGTCTAATAACCAAATATACAATTTGGGTTTAACAAAGTTTAGCAAATTATTCCCAATTTATTAATCTACCTCATTTTTTAATGCACAGAGATTTTTGTTGCTCTCCCTATACACATTTGCACACCACTTTTCAGCATGTCTGTACCTGCTGACCAAGGACAAAACCTCCTGAAAAGATTAGAAACTGCACAGAATTGATGCCTGACCTTTAAAAAAAGCTCAGAGAGGCAGAGCTGAGAAAAATATATAACAGAGTAAGCACTAAGGCCACCACAGCAGGCACAACTTATGAACAATCTGTTCTATAAATTCATTCCTGTCTCTGGAACACAATTAAATTTGATTTTCCTTGACAGTGATCCATTGAAACTTCAGAGAATCCATTTGAAAATGCATTCATGGAACACATTAAGTATCTTTATATGTGTTTATACACATTCTTTCCCAATGCAGGTTATCACTGAATGGATAAAGTTGCGGACAGATCCGTAACTACTATAAACAACTATATTTCACTCAGCTGAATTTAAAGGAGTTTATATTGAAAATGATTTATTGACATTACAATTTGTTTCATTGACTGGATAAAGACTGGCAGGATGACACCCATATTGTTATGTACCTTTTTGATGCATTCCACAGAATCTTAAAAATACAACTATATAATCGGAGATGGGCAGAAGAAAACCTGAATGTCACTCTTTACTCTTGGGTAATAATGCCACACAGAGAGATATACAAGACTCTGTTGGGAAGACAGAAACCAACAAGGTCTGTGTTCCTAGAGCATACTCATTACTAAAACTTCCTTCTTCTGAATGCTCCCACAAGCACAAGTCCTCACTTACAGTCCAGTAGTTCCTTTTAAAGGAAAGCCTTAGAATATTTTATAAGAAAAAATGAATTTTCTAGCTCACATAGGAGAATCAGTACTTACAGGATAAAATAACCCTAACCTTAACAAACCTAAACTAAAAATAAGGATTTTCACTTGTAAGCCAGAAGAATTTTCAGACTCCAAGTAAATGGTAAAGCTGGAGAATTCAAGCAGAAAAGACAGAGGAGAATGTCTACAAAATAAACAATGCAATGCTGAAAAAAGAAAGTAGAATAAACACAGATAAGGATGATGGAAGCAAGAAATTATTTCTGAATATTTATGACTGTTCTTTTGTAACTTAGAGCTTTTTTTATCTAATAACATCTGTTGATTTCACTGCAAATTGCACAGTCTGGCCAGGAAGTTACTTTTTAATTCCAGAATGACTGCTTATGCCCTCTGCAAGACCTCTGGTCTATCAGGCAAACAATAGATGTCTTGTGCAACAGAGCATTGATAAAGGCTGAAATGACAGTTTTCTATAAAAGGCCAATGTGATATTTAGCCTTACATATTTAGAACGGTATACAGAAGCATGACTAACAACTTTAAATGAAATTTGCTTTATTAATCTACATCCTCCCTACCAAGCTCACTTCTGATAGACAATGTCAGCAGCAGCAAGCTCGAAGAACTGATGCTGAAAGGTTTTAAAAGTCCAGCATGCGCAGAACACGACTGTTTCTAGCACCAAAGCTGAAAACATTCAAATCCCAGAGACTTTAACATACTAGGAGCGTGCCTCTAGCTATGCTGTTTCGGAAAATTTCTGTCTCAACAGTTGAGACATTTCCCAGAAGGAGGTCAGAGAAAAATACATTATTTTGCTCATGTTTAACAACAAAAGTAAAACCAAATATTTCCTTTTAGCAGCTCTAGATTTGCAGTGTGGAAGTGCAGCTTGGCAAGGAAATAGCTTTCCAAGAATTAACAACTCAGGAGCCATTAGAAAAAACAGAGCCAAGTCTTCCTTAGCAAAGATACTGAAGTTTGGTGCAGCTGACTTTGCTGAAGACTCCATTCACCCTGAGCAGGGTTGCAGGAGGCCAGCCAAGGTTTGTCTACAAATGCAGGTTCCTCACTCAGCCTCAGCATCCAAAGCACATGAACAAACAGTTTCTTGCTTCTCCCCAGGTTCTGGCAGAAAAAATCTGTAAGGTGTAAAGGTATAAACAATGGGCTAAGAAGGTGGTAAGCATTGAAAGCAGAGAAGCCTTCAAATTTATGAGGATGAGATAAGGAAACATTTTTACATACTAAAAAGAGCCCTGGACCTCCAAAGCCTGGAATGGAATGTAATATTTGAATTTCAACATTTCAGAAATACCCTTCCTGTTAGTAAATAGCTATGTAACATATTTGAGAATGTATGTCTTATTTCTGTTTCCATTAAAACCCCAATCTACCATTATTTCAGTTACTCCATTAACAAAATTAGTAGAAAATTGATGGGTGAATGTGAAGCATCTTCCTCACTAATACATGATAGGATTATAGGATGTAAGTACCAAATCTTTACCATGAGTCATTTAACACAGAAATGCCAAACTAATGCTACATAGGTTACTCCAATTCTGGTGTTTCCAAATTTTAGAGCACGTTGCAGTTCCATTAAGAGTCTTTTGGGATTTTTTTTTTTGGCACATAAATACACATGGACATTGTTGGTATTTATGCACAATTTTATGACTATAATGAAAGCATCCTGTTTGCCTTTATTCTGAGAGAGGGAATAGTCACACACACCAAAAAAAAAAAAAAAAAAAAAGTGTCAGTCCAATTAAAAGGGAAAGAAATGAACCAACTAAAGGACTGAAGCATAACCCAGAAGTCAGACCAAAACTGTGAGACCCAGAAGATCTTAGTGTTTTTTCTCAAGTATTTATGAAATGGGAAAATTGGCTACCTCTGACTTATCTGCAGCTCATCTGCTGGTGTCTGGCACCCAATTCCTCAAGCATGCCAGCCACATGTACTCAAGCATTTCTGGTTTTTACACCTAGAGCTAATGTGAAAGATGCAGCTGCTGAAAGCTTTTACGAGCAGGAGGTGTGAAACAATAACAATGTCACATTCTGAAACTGCATTAGTTTAACAACAACAAATATATATACATATATATATATAAAAAATAAATTCACTAACTTTTAGAGAGACTTGAAGTGCAAGTCCCCTCTAACATGCTTCCAATCTTAAGGAAGCTCTTAACAGTTCTAAGTACTTTTATGGTTCCCTCTGTGTATATGAACATGTGCAAGTACATTGACAATTCAGCACCTGAATGTCCCTTTGCAGCTAGTAATATTTTATAATGTAGACATTGAGTATTCTGAAACAGAGAGGGTAGATTCAACGTTGTTCCTATCTTATGTATTCCATAAAGCATGCTTTAACTAAGATCTTCAAAACAGAGTACATAATATTCAAAGGAATGTAAATTATTAAAGTGGTTCAGTCACAAACAGGTTTTTGAAAACAGTTTATGCCCTTTTAGTCTCTGCATTGGTATATAAATACAGCTGGCTTGGTTTTCAAATGGAATCAATATCCACAAACTCATATTAAAACCTCTGGGTTTACAATAGTTCATTTACTATGGAAAGACACCTACAGTTGACTAACAGCCAAGTTTCTGAGAAGAAACATTACTTTCTGTTGAAGGACAGGAGAGATTCCCCTGGTTTTTGGGTCATCCATCTGTCCCTCTCTATGAACAACGTTAAGAAGGACAAATTTGGAAACTGAGCCAATTATGATTTGAACCAGAGAACTTTAAATCACAACTGGAACCTCAGACACATCAGGGAGGAAGGCAGTAAAGCAGCGTATCCACTGCCAATTCATTTAGGTAGTTGGTTGAAAATGTCTGAACAAACCCCACCTTGCCTGTTAACACTTTTCTATGCTGAAATATGGGTATCTATATCATGCAGAAAGCCTTGTGACTCTTTCTCCCCCTATATATATGTATATATGTATAGAGAGAGAGAGTTTAAAGAGAAGACAGACAACAAGTCCTTTGCCACGAATAGCTATCATCAAAATGACAAGGGTCTTCACTGTACCATCAACAAGACCTTAACTGCTACCCTGCATATACAGCAATTTCAGTAAAACTATATTCTAGATGTTAAATCAGATTGTACTTTGGTCAGTTTTATTCTATCGTAACAAACTTGTTCAGACAAGAAGGATCCCTGAAATTACTAATAAGGAAAGCTAGAGCTATAAGACAAGTCTAGACCAAACTCACTGGTCCTCTCCTCTTCCCTCCCTCCCTCCCTTCAAACAATAGATTTATTAAGGCATAGCCCAGCAGTCCAGGTCAATTACTGAGAAAAGGCCAGGGCACAGTATATCAATCGAACGACTTTCTACCTCATTAAAGGTGAAAATAAAAGGGATTTGAGCAACAGCAGCCTCTTGTGCGCTTGCTGATGGGATCTGAGATTTGGTATTGATTGTCCAAGTGGAGGCACTTAGTTCTCCTTACTTTACTGAAAAGACATTTTATCATTAAAATGAATGACACAAAAAATCCACTTCCACAAGTCTCAACCATAGCTGAAGTTTTAGGGGATACATAGTTATCTGGTATTAAAACTCCTCCCTTATTGACTACTGCTTTTAAAAGGCATTCCTTAGCAATTTTGCTTTTATTGATATGGAAAAATTTGGCAGAGAACAAGGCCTGTGGCTTCTAATCTGGAAAGTACTCTAGCACTTCAAAGACAACTTAACCAAATAAAGTCCTAAAACTGGTGTTCTTAATTGTATCTTAATTCCTGACCTGCCCCCATGGGATAAGGAATGTGAAATGTAAGCCCATGTATTGAATTACTTAAGTTAGAGCCCATGTTCTGAAATAAACAAATATGTATGGGGAAACATGTATGTTAGAAACAATCAGAGGTAGCTCTGAGGCAGATATAGGCAAGTCAGTCAGAACTGGAGGAAGAAAAAGCAGAAAAATCCAGAAACTCTCATTTCCCTGGTCAGAAGCACTGGCAGTTACATATCTTCCTCTCTGGCCCAGACATACAATTGACTAACAAAGTTCCCTCTGAAAAACAGAGGTAGCATTTTTGTCTTCATGATCTCAGATTCCATAAAATCAGTCTATTTTCTTTTTAAAAAGCCTCCTTCAATTCAGGGCCTGCATATTCCTTAAATGAAGAAAACAGCAGAAGGACACAGCATGATACCATCAGTCCTGTACTGCATATCAGCCCACCAGCCAAACTGCTGGTCCAAACTGTTAATCACGAGTCCTGAAAAACCTCTACAGAGCAAAACCTCACTTTGCTGGAATATCCTGGAGTATTTTTCATTCGTATTTATTTTTAGTTTCCTCTTACTTAATTTAAAATAATACTTTTGCTCTGTTTCTATTCAACTGATTAGATTATGAAGTTTCTGGCACAAAACAGCATGCTAAGACATAAGCTTAGTAACAGATAAAACAGCACTCTTTCAGGCGCTACTTTGTCGCAGACCTAATTAATGAAGACAAATCCAAGCAACAGCTAAACTTTGTTTTTTAAATGGCAAAGACAATAATGATCTTAGAATAAAACACAATATGAAAGGCAACCACTGAGCAGAAACATGCCCAGCTCAATAGGACCCATCAGCTATATTGGGCAGAAACAGGAAACTTCCTTGGAGCCTTTGGCACTCTCAGGAACACCACACACATTTCTCTGGCTTGGCTTCCTATGTCACTACAGAGCTAATTGTAAAAAGAGGTCAAATGATTTTTATGGTATTTCAAATTCAGAGCAAATGCTAGTATATATTGTTAATCAAGTAAATTGCTTAAGTTATAGCTGGTTTTCGGTAAGTCTGATTAAGGACTATCTTAATTCTGAAGTTCAGTTTACAGCTGTTCAGTTTATAGCAGATATAGCTCACACAATGCACAGTTACCTGAACCCCTAGGAATAAAATCACCAACCAAAATCCACAAAGAGGATTAATTGTTAGAACATCCTTCAAAACATAGTATAGAGGGCTTGGCGCAATGCCTTTGCATTCGGCTGAGATTTCCAAAGTGGATGAAAAGAACCAAGTGTCCAAATGTTACTGACATTCTGTAGGAGCTGCACACTTCCTGTTTTCTTGAGATCAGTCAACAAAGTTGGGTTAAAACAACAGCATAGGAGACAGCTACGTTTTTTCACATGCAAGATAGTTAAGATACTAAGAAAACTGAAGGGTGGAAATTTTCTCACTTATCCTTACACTAAACTGTGATTCCTGACCATGGACATGCTTTACTCTTTTCCAGACATACAAGACAGCAGACAATAGCAAATTTCAAACATGCAATCATACTTTTACTATTCTAAATTGGCTGCTGGAGGGTCCTCACCTTGAGCAATCCAGAGTATTGAGACAGTCGAGTCAGTCTTATCCTATGTCAAACAGCATTTACATATTTTCAGATCTAACACATCACAGAACCCCTTCAACCTTTTCCCAATACTAAATCAAGAGGATACTTGCATGTACCAACTTATTTAATCAAAGATTTAACACAGAGCCACCACTTCGTATACAGAAAATTCCACTTCGTCATCTGTGACTGGGAAGTTAAATGTACATCTATCTGCCTGCTAAAACATTTCAACAAAATGGGTAACAGCCCAGTTTGCACTTGAAGAGGATCTGAAAGGGATTTGAAGAGTTTACTGTACTTTCAGATGAAAAGAAGCTGAAGCAAGAAAGACCTCCTTTCCCCTCATGTCAGAATCCAGTAGACGTCTGAGAGCACAACATTCTTTCTCACCAGAGGCTGGGTTTGCAGCAGCCTTTCTTGCCCCCTAAGAGTAATGGAACAGTGCACTTTCTCCAAAACAGCTGAGGTTTCTGCAGAATTAACCAAGAGCACATGCTGAGCAGTGTATGAGCTGTCTGTCACTACCCTGAACACTGGTGAAGTCAACAGGCTAATGCTACAAGTAGAAGCCTAGGCACCGTTTCCTTCTATAACTTAATCTTTATGGCAACCTCCTGTTTCCTTCTCTCTATTCCTTTGCTCCTTGCTCTTTATTCCTGCCTCCTTTCCCATACATACTAAGTACACCACTAAAATAACAAGGCATAGGCTCCATGATCATTCCTATCTTTCTGTTTCAATCCTGCCCCATTTCCAAATCATCCATGCTTTCCATCTCAGCAGAAAATTAATTCTATCAGTAGCACCTGACACAAGAGGATGAAGAAACTGATGGGAATTCTAGCTGCCATGAAACATTTGTTATGTGATGGAAAGACAAACTTAGGCCACCATAAATGTAAGATCCTTATTGCTCCTGATGGGTCTTAGAGTGAGTAGAAGGAAGCACATCTTAAGAACAGTGCAGCTTCATAGGCTAAGATACTATGAGTGTTAAGATATATCAGTTTGCAAGCCTTTTTGGGTAGAAACCAATTCCACAAACCCTCATCTGCCTAACATTCATAGTCTGATATGACACTATCTGCAGATCTCTAGCCACTGACACCATAAAAATAAGTAATTACAGTAATAATACAGAGGGGTTTGGAACAGCAGGGAGGGAATAAACTGAGATAGATGTGCAGGAAGAGCGTTATAA
>NW_009911000.1:40769-45233 GCF_000696875.1 Nestor notabilis
TGCAGCAAAGGCTCAGCCACCTGCTGACTGCATAACAGAGAAACCTCTTAAGACGCAAATACAATCAGAAAGCCAGAAAGTGCAAGTTCAGTTACAGTGAAGTTTTCCTCCCTTCTACAGACCTGTAAATATTGCTTTCATTACTATCCTAACCACTACCTACACACAACAGGCAGGAATCCTTTGATTCACAAGCATTTGAAAGAGACAGTGCATAAAATCTAATAGAAACATATGTTCAGACCTTGAAATAGCCTTAGCAGTTCCTCTTCATGACAGCAGTGATAGTCACATCCACCTAACAGCTTCCCTACTGCGAAGGACATCAGTCCCCATCACTGTCAGAGACAAATCAAATCCAAGCAGATTAGAGAAGAGCTACTTTGCTTCTGCAAATGCACAGAGGCCCAGCTCAGTTTGCATCTTAGGGTCTATTAACAAGGGAAAAAAAAACATCAGCAACAAGAGAAAGGGAAGGGCTGAATGATATAACAAATGGCAGAGGAAGGGAGAGATGGATATCACATTCACAGGTTTTATATTGAGTTAATGCTGCCCTTAGCTGGCTTACGGAGGCAGCTGCACCTGAGTCTTCCTTCCTGCCTCAGAAGACAGTGCTTCAAGGTGTCCAGAAATATTTATCAGCTACCAGAGATGAGATGGATTTTATGGAGCTTTGAAGGGAGGTTGAGAGGGCAGGAGGAAATGAGGTGCTAATGCTGATCATAACAAAAACCGCTGGAGCCAGTCATAATGGGACAGTGGGAGCATGTCTGAAGTGAAAATGAAGGCGTTAAAGGTTGTACCATGCTACATCAATGTCAGAGACTGCCTGGTGCCTCTGAGCAAGTCAGAAATAGAAACATGGCACAACTGCCCATGCATGGCTCTTTGAGGTTATGGCAGCTATCTGCACCCTCTCAAAACTTATAAAGCAAAATCTTTCAAATTAATGAGAGAATTGTGTGGCAAGGTCATGGAAAGTACAGTCAGAAGACAGAGATGCACTTTGTGACAAAGGCATTCTCCTACTTAGCAAATTTTTTCCCATTTTTGCTTAATATATTCTAATGGGAGGAAATGGAGCTAATGAGAAGGTTCGTAGGAAATGCTGTGTTAACCAGCATTTATTAACCAGCATTCCCAAGCCCCAATTAACTTGGCCCTCTTCAGCAATACAGAACCAAGATGCATACTCTCCTCTCTCTCACCACGTGTTTTCAAATGCTCTGTCACCTGTATCTCCACAGAGGTCCACAGCCACTCCCCTTTGGACAGGGGGAGTGAAGAGAGATTAAAGAGGCACAATAACACTCTTAAAACATCCAAGTTAAGTAAAATAACTGTTTTATAAAAGCTTGTGCAGTGATTATTCTTCACTGGGTATCTTTTATTGCTGTTTTGACTAGCCTATCATTTTCATTACGCTGAACTGATTAAGAGGACGAAACCATACTTGTGTCCTGTCTGCCAGGCAGTAGAGGACCTGACCTGACAGATCTGCACTAGACTGAGCCCCTCCATGCATTTGGAGAACTTTGACCAATACCCTGTGACAGTCACACTTCTGAGGGAACACATAATATCTGAATCTATGCAGTTTCACTTTGCCTTCTCCAGTTAGTGCACGTGACTCCTTACAAGATCATACACTATTGCCAGAAGCTCAGTCTTTCTTTACTCAAATAGTACAGCGTACTTAGATGGTAGCCATAACTCCTTTTAAGGGACTATGAGTTGGATCAAAATGAGGCTATTTTGTCTCATTACTAGGTTTTTGTACTTGGTGGGATACAGTAGATAAACATACAGGATGAACACTTTACCCTGTGAGGAATACATTTTCTCAAGTGTGTATATATGGCATTACCCTTATTACCTAACACACAGCCATAAGGGACACTAGTTCTTAGGCACGTGTCCGCTTGCAGAGTTATCATGCCAGTATTTGCTCACCTGCTTACCATGATGCCTAACCACTTCACAATGGGACTAGATGTCAAGCAGAAAGGACAAAACATGGTCAGTGAGAAAAGTTAATTACAGCTAAAACATTACTCCTCGTTTAGGAATATGAGGCTGTAAGTTGCAGTGAGGTAACCAGCACAGTAGTACCCTATAGATGAGTTTCTAACAACCCTTTCTTATAAAAGACAGCACACCATCACACAAGATGTGTTGTCTGTGGCACATCCAAAGCCCCTGAGGTTTGGAAGAAAAGTGAACTTTGGCACCCTGGGCAGCAGCTCTGGCCACTGAGCCCTGGGGTGAAAGGGCTGCAGAGGCACTACCAGCAGCAAGTGGTGGTGAAGTTCTCTGATAAGTGTGTCCCTGGAACGCCTGCCAGATGTGATTTGAGATATGCCCAGACTATAGATTTGGTAAGTGTAGGCTATGAAGTATAAAATACTTCATGAAGTATAAAATATTGCTTTCATCTCAGTGTTTCTAATATACGTTTCATCATTACACTAACCTTCTATTCCCTTTGTGAACTGCCCTTTAGTTAATAAATGGAGCCTCAAAAATTTGTCCAGCTAGATACACTAGCTTACTGATTAATGAGACTTGTACAACTGGTGGCTTGTGGAATCTTAACGTAGTCTAGAAAATTATTATTTTACTAATTCTAAGGTGAAGAATTAGTTGAATAAGTCTTTTTTTCGGGACTACACATTTCCAGGCATTAAGATGACTTTAATGCAATTGTCAGGCCCAGCCTTTGTAGTCACTGCGAATTACACTTGTTTATTGTGTCTGAATAAATTTGACACAAGAGTATTCTCAGGCAGTGCCAGGTTTATGTATGCTTGGGTGGTACAATCTGCATTTCTATATTTTGAAATATTTAGGTTCATCAATAAAGCTAAAGGGCAGTGAATTAAAAATCAATACAAAGGCAGACTTCTTAAAGCAACAGAGAGGGAGTTCATGGAATACATAATTGCTAGAATTCGTTAAAGACAGGTGCGGGTAATGAATTTTAAAAAGGACCCACTGTTATCATTATGCAACCTCACATAAAATGGGTAGTAAAAAAAATCCCATTGGTGTATGAACTGACAGATACAAAGGTCATAAAGAAACTCCTCTGCCTTTTCAACCTTAAGTAAATTACTGCACAGTTGATTAGACAAATTACTGAAAAGAGCTGGAGGTCACCTTGATGTGGTGCCGTTGCTGTTACAGGCGGTGTGCTGATACACCACAGGAGGTAATGAGCTAATTCAATATGGCAAAGTCTGCATTAACAGAGTATTGTTTCCTGTTATGTTCCTAACATAAGGAAGCTTGCAAAGCGTCCTCATCCTTTCCACAACATAGAGAGGAAAACAGTTTTTTTTTGCCTTGTGAGAGCAGTGACCTTGGACAACCTTCAGAAAAGTAACTGTGTGCAAGTACAAGCATACCTGAGACATGGAAAGAAATTCCTCAGACTTTCGCTTTCAGAAGACAGAAAAAAACCAAACACGAAGGAAATCCTCTGCCAACACAGGCAGTGAAAACCACATTTCTTTTCAAATTAAAGCCCTCTTTTAATCTCATCCAAAAACTGGTGTCAGCACAACACTCAAAGACAACTTTAAAAAGAAAACACTGGACTACAGCTAGCTAAGGGAAATCTCACCCCAATTTCTTATGGCACTCTGAAAAGCTGTTAGGATTTTTTTATCCACCATCCCCTGTGTGTGTGTTGGCCAGTGCCTTGTTTAAAGAGAGAACTAAAAAGCAGCATCTACGAAAGAAGAACAAACATTTTTAAATAAATTGTATAATGGTTTGGGTTGGAAGGGACTTTCAGATGTCCTCTAGTCTAACTCCCCTGCAATGAGCAAGGACATCTTCAACTAGATCAGGGTGCTCAGAACCACATGCGGCCTGGCCTTGAATGTCTCCAGGGATGGCGCATCCACCACCTCCCTGGGCAACCTGTGCCAGTGTTTCACCATCCTCACTATAAAGAATCTTTTCCTCACATCCAGACTGAATCTCCTCTCTTTTAGTTTAAAACCATTATCCCTTGTCTTATTGCAACAGGCACTGCTAAAGAGTCTCTCCCCATCTTTCTTATAGGCCCCCTTTAAGAACGGAAAGGCCACAATAAGTTCTCCCCAGAGTCTTCTCCAGACTGAGCAACCCCAACTCTCTCAGCTGTTCCTCATAGGAGAGGTGTTCCAGCCCTCTGATCATTTATGTGGCTCTCCTCTGGACCTGCTCCAACAAGTCCATGTCTTTTCTGTACTGATACATTTATAAGATTGACCATACTAATACCTAAGCTGAGCTGCTCAACATGAGGCTAACATGAACTAGTTAATACCAGATACCTAATCTGGTGGCAGCTGTTCCCTCCAGCCTTTTTCCTCACGCATCTGACTCTCGGCTCTTATTACTCTAAAACCCCATCCCGTGCAGGGATGGAGGGTTAGGACTACCCTCACTATCCTAGCACCCTGTTCAGCA
>NW_009911000.1:45264-47428 GCF_000696875.1 Nestor notabilis
TAGATTTCTTCTTTCTTGATTTGACAACTGCAAACCAAACCATTATTGAATCTTAGTGAGTAAATCTCAGAAGGCAATAGGAAACTGGATAACACAGAAGCAATATAACAAAATTTTATAGGGTCTGCCTGGTATATTGTAGAGTCATCAGTAGAGGAAAGACCTCAGTCATTGAATAAAACCTGCAGAAATACAAATTTTAGGAATACTAAAACTTGCTAATCAAATATGCAATCTCACAAAACCAGTATTTTCCACTGGAAAACTGATGTGCTGAAAAATACTAAATACTATTACTAACATTATCCAAGAAAAAGTTAGCTGAAATACCTCATTAGAGAGATCCCTGCTTAAAAGGCATTTGTTGGGGTGTTGTTTTTTTTTTTAGTGTCAATTATTCCAAAATGTTTCCTTGAACTTGGATTAAGAAATCACTAAACTACATTTCCCCTACAGCATGTTGGTATTTGTAAATTGGAGTATAAGCCCACATTTTCTAACACAAACTGAATGGCCCAGAAGATTAAATTTCCTGTAATGCAATGCAGATCTTCCTCTGAGGAATCTGTATGATATATTACAGAAACAGTAATATTCTGAATAATCCCTGGAGATGCAGTCCAGAAAAGCAGGCCAACCCAAAAGGGAGAATGGAAAGCACATCATGTGTCTTAACTGCAAGCCCCATCTTGTATGTAACTTAAATACTAAACAGGCTCAAAATTAAGTGCTGCAAAGCCAATCAATAACAGAAATAAAGCATTTTAAACCTAAAAATGTTCAAATATTTCATTTTAATTAAAGAAAAGTCAAATGGAGTGTTAAAGTATCCTATTTCACATCTTAGTTCCAATCTGGAACAAACTCAAATATTCAAATGCAGGCATTCCCACTGTGATGGAAACTCCCAGCTATAATCACAGTTAATTCCCTTCCTTAGCTTCAAAGACAACCCTGAAGTCATGTGTAAGGAAAATAATCTGTCCTTTTCCTACTTTTTCCTATGGGGTTTTTTTTTCCCTTTAAAAAAAGTCTCAATTTTCTGAAATATGAATGCCTCTATTGAAGTTTGGAGAACCACTATTTAGACCACTATTTAAACCACTATGCTAATCAAATATATATGGACACATCAAGGTGCTAAGCTCAGACAGAAGTCAGCAGCTCATCTGTAGAAGATCAAGCCACATTAATGAGTTACATCAATATTGATCCATTTAATCAAATACTAATGCTTACATGGAAAAAATATGATCATATAGTTCCCCTGGACTGCAGAAGACCCCGAAGACAAATCTCAGTGAAACTGTGACACTCAGATCCTCCTCTTCTGACTTGTCAATGCATCACCACTCATTGTGACATGCTTTTCTGTGTGCATTAGGTAGATCCTTTCCTTCTTATCTCCTGCACATACATGAATTTATCTCAGCTATCAAGTGACTTGGTATGTACAGACTTGCAATAGCGACATGCAGTCAAGTTTGCACAGCTAGGGATCCAGCAACAGCTGTAGGCAGCTACCACATGCATGACAATTTGGGGTGTTCCTAACATTCAAGTGCTGATTTCAGGGAGGAAAATAACACAAAATTTTTCTGATAGGCAAGCAGAGAGAGAAGCCAGCTCCCTAAGCCAGCAACACATCTTTTCCATTCCCCATACTGTGACTGACTGTAGCGATCATGAGGTGATCGAGTTCGAGATCCTTGGGACAGTGAGAAGGGCATGCAGCAAGCTCACTGCCCTGGACTTCCAGAGAGCAGACTTCGGCCTCTTCAGGAGCCTGCTTAGTAAGGTTCCATGGGATATAGTCCTAGAGGGCAGGGGGCCCAAGACTGCTGGTTGATATTCAAGAATCACTTGCTACATGGTCAGGAGCGTTGCATCCCGACTACAAGGAAGTGCTGCAGGAGGGCCAGGAGACCTCCATGGATGGATAAGGAACTGCTGAGGAAACTTAGAGGGGGAAGAAAGAAGCTTATAGAAGGTGGGAGCCAGGACAGGCAGCCTGGGAAGATTACAGGAACGTTGTCTGGGAAGCCAGGGACCAGGTTAGGAAAGCTAAGGCCCAGTTAGAATTAAATCTGGCAAGGGATGTGAAAGACAACAGGAAAGGCTTCTATAGCTACACAGCAAATAAAAGACAGAGTAGGGACAATGT
>NW_009911001.1:0-3099 GCF_000696875.1 Nestor notabilis
AATCCGGAGGGGGTTGGGGAGGTGTTTGCCACGGCAAATGGGGGTGATGGGTTAGTTTGGGGTGGGAAAAGGGATGCTTGATCTAAAGGGATGCTGGACTTGGGGGGTTGCCCCCCTGGGTGTGTTTCCATGGGGAGCAAAACATTCCCAACCTACTTAGGGCTTGGTTCCGAAGGAGGGTGAGGATGGTGAGGGTGAGGATGGCAAGGAAGGGTGGGAATGGCAGGACACCACATCCCACCAAGTGTCCACTGGAGCCCAAGGGGTGATGTGCCCAAAAGCAGACCTTTTGGGAACTGGGGGTCCCTTTCCTGCTGGCAGGAGCATCCTGCCCCCCAGATTTGGGGTGTTTTCCAGCCACACCTGCAATTCCAACCGTTTTTCCAGCCCTTGGTGTTATCCACAGACCCTGCTTTCACCCTGGACCATGCCAAGGTGCTGGGACACAACAGGGGGACCCCAGGAAGGCTGACAGACCCTGGGAGGCGTGGGGGGCTGTATCCCGCATCCCCCACACACCTCCCGCCCCGCGCGCCGCTAATCCGGGTTTGGGAGTTGCTAAGCAACCGCAGAAGTTGCCGATGCCGGCTCTGGCCAGCTCCCAGATCCCGGGAATGCAGCGTGGACCCCAGGATGGCACTGGCATCCCAGCACAGCCAGGCCTCAACAGCTCTACCCAGCCTGGCTTGGGGGCTGGTGGCACCGATCTTCCTCTTTGGCATCACCAGCATCCCTGCCCCACTGACATCACCATCCCGTCCCTGTCCTCATCCCAACCACTTCCAACAGTATCCCAATCCCATCATGGTCCTGTACCTATCAAATCCCCATCCCTGTTGTTATCCCCATCCCCATCCCTGTCGTTATCCCCAACTTCATCATTCTCTTTGTCCCATCCCTGTCACCATCCCCATCATCACTCTCATCCCTGTCCCATCATCACTGTCCCTATCACTATCCCTGTCCCCATCCCCGTCATCCTCCCCTTCCCTGTCGTTATCCCAATTCCATCCCGCCATCAACCCCATCCCCAACTTCATCATCCCTGTCCCCACGTCCATGCCACCCCCAGCGTCAGCTCCATCATCATCTTTGTCCCTGTCACCAGTCCCATCATCACCTTCATCCCTGTCCCATCATTCCTATCCCTATCACCATCCTTGTCACCATTCCGATCATTGCCCTTACTCCTGTCCCATCATCCCTGTCCCTATCACCATCCCTGTTCCCAGCCCCACCTCCTTTTCTGTCCCTATAGCCCCAGCAGCACCCTGGCACCCAAACCCCACTCCCAGGGTGATGGATGCTCCTGGAGCATCCCTAAATTCCTGTGCCAGCCATCGGCTCCCAGCTCTTCCCACTGAAGACACTTTTCCACCACCACCTCTTCCCACCAGCGCAGCAGGGGGTGGGAATAGCTCTGCTCCAGCTTCCAGGAGGAGCGTTGGCTGCTCCACTGGGATTTGTAGATGGAAAAATGACCCCTTTCCCTTTTTATAGACCCTCCAGATCCATCTTATCCTGCTCCGATGAGGGAATGTAAGGTGGTTTGGGGGGAGAGGAGTGGAGTGGAAATGGGTTTGGGATCACTCGCTCATCAAAAATCTGGGAAAACCATGCCTAAAGCTAGGATTCCAAATGCTGCAGGATCACCCTGGCTCCAGTAAAGCCCCAAAAGCACAAAGCCAGCGGGTTCAGGAGCGCTTGGAATGTGACAGTGGGTGTCACCCCGGGTTTTCCAGCAGGATGCAGCCCCCCCTTCTCCCAAATGTGCTCCGGCCGGTCCTGGCAGAGAGCCCGCCGTCTCGCCTGGCAGAGGCGCCGGCGTCTCCCGCCGGCTGCGGCTGCGGAGGAGGGATGCGAAATGCCAGAACATTTCTAATCATTATCGGTGGATTTTGAGCCTGTTCCAGGCTCCTGCGTTTTCCCTTCATCCAAGAAAACAACCCACCCCAGGGCTCAACGCGGAGTCGGGGTGGGGAAGGGGAAGGAATATTGGGATGATGCTTTTCCAGGTGCCCCAGCAGTGATTAAATCTGGATAAAGTAACTTGTGTTTTGGAAAGGGGCACATCCTGCTGGAAGCATCCCACTGTTGTGGTTTGAGGTGGTGGCACTGAAGTGTTCAAATATCCCTTAAGGAATCATTTAAGTTGGGAATTTGGTGCTGGAAAGGTGCCCTGGGCGGGCAGCTGGAGCAGTAGCCGGTTGGCATCTCCAGCTCTTTATATTCCCCATCTCTCCTTCCTGTTTTTCCCAGGGAAGCTGTGCCCCATGCCATGCCCGCGCCGCATATGGCCGGGAAAAACAGGAAAAAGGGCGGAAAAATGGGGTGAGAATGGGCAGAGGGTTCATCCCCCTTAAAAACAGGACCCAGCTTTGACACAAACCCCATCATCTTTTGTGGGATGAGGTTTTGGAACCGCTCCGGGTGGGAAAACATGGAGTTTTGCTCCCCAAAATGCCATGGAGGCAACTCGGCTCTTGGAATGGGGGTTGGACGAGGAGCAATGTCACCTCCCCTCTTCATGCGGGGCTGCTATTAGATGTTTGACAACCTCCAGGGATGCAGGGGCCTAAATATAGAGTCTTAAAATATCATCCAGAGCTCAGCCCAGATCCTAAAAGTGGGAAAAATCCCAGGTGGGAGCCACTAATTACAGCAGGACCTCGTTAGGAGAAACCCTCATTAAGGAAGCGCCACAAGGGTGGGACAGGAGATATTCCCAGTGGGAAAAAAGAGGGTTTTGGGGACAGTTTTGAGCGGCGGCACCAGGGAAGTGTCCCTTTCAAAGAGGGGACATGGTCCCCTCCAGCCGAGGGTTGCATCCCAGTGAGGATTTTTGGGATGAATCCCAGTGTGTGGGTGCTGCTGAGTACTTGAGCTACTCCTGATTGCTGTTTTGGGTTCCAATAGTGCTGGTTCGGGTGCGGCGCTGTGTCACTTACCGTGGGTGCAGCACCACCAGCCTCCTCCTTGCCCTTCTCCTTGTCCTTGTCCTTTTCCTTCTCTGGCTCCTGGAAGAAAAGCAGGAAAACCTAAAGCTCAGGAGCAGGAGGAAATCTGATTTCTCCAGGGATCGAGGGACAAGGGAGGGCA
>NW_009911002.1:0-9453 GCF_000696875.1 Nestor notabilis
AGGAATGCATATAGAATTCATTAATGGTATATACCCCCCTTTTTTACCAGTATTTTTTTGGTGTATTCAGCTTATCACAGGGGGGATTCAACAGTTCCAGAGTAAAGGCACTGAACGTGGATTTGAGCTCAATGCATTCATGACTATGTTTTAATTTTCCACGTTAATTTCTGAATGTGATTTTGCTGTTTTGTAGCTTTCTTCTTCAGGAAAAAAAAACAACCAACCAGCTTTGCATGGAATTTAGATAAAGACTTTTTGCTTTGACTGCTGAACTATTTAAAATTAAGCCCTATTTTTTGTTAAAATCCCTGATATTGTAATGTATTTCAGGAATTTCTTTCCTTAAAAAGCACCCAGTTAGTAGAAATCTAAACCTCATTACCCTCTTTTTTATAGCAGCTTCCACAACTGACACTGTTTGAGATAATTTTTTGGGTTTTTTTTGAGCTTGCCTTATACTGGGGCCCTTGGCATTTTCCCAGCTCTCTTACGTAAAGCTGAAGGCTTCTCTGTTTCACACTGTTAGGAGACTCCAGCAGTCACTGCCACTGTTGGAAATGCATGGTGTTCTAACCACTTCTCATTTTCCTTGGCTCTTCCTGAGCTAAGAGCATCAATATTGGGTGTTGCAGAAATAGTTCTTTGTCTGTAGCCACTATCTTTGGCAGTTGCAGCCTCGTGGCAAAATGGGTTATTATAAGCTTTTCCCTTCACAGAGAAAAAGTTAATGCATGCTGTTAAGCATACATAAACTATCTGAACTGTTGAGCTGAAAATAGGTAATTGGTATTTTGGGAGAGTGACTGAGTTTATTGTGGATATTAAGATAAGCTTGGGACATGAAAAGTGGGGAACGTAGCAGGGACATGTAAGGATAACATGGCAAGTTTCTGGTTAAGGAAATCAATACTGAGAGAAGCAGAAGTCCAGATTTTCTGCTGACACCTTGAGAGAGAAGACTGAGTTGTGAGGAACTAGACAAGATTGTGCTTAGCTCTAGATATCATCCTACTGCTGTGTAGTTCTCTGTCTTGCAGGTCGGTTTAACAGACTCACCAAGGATGGGATTAATTTTTGTGCCCTGCCTTTGATTCCTCTACTTAACATTATCCTCACCCTACCTCATTCCTTTTTCTCCTTCTTTCCCTGTCTTTCTGTACCAATGCACAGACAATGTTGATCTGTCAGAACTTCTCTTCCCTCACTCTCCCTCCCCAGATATTATTTTTCACTTTCCTTAAGAGATACTGAGTCACCGTCCAGCTGCTAGCGTGGAGAAGGATGGTCATTAATGAGCAATAGTCAAAAACATTTACTCTGCAAAGATTATAAATAGTGCAGCTAGCACATTTTAATTCTTTTCCCTTGTTTATTTTATTTCTCAGCACTATGTCTATAGTACAGACCTAAATCTGCATATAAGAGATGAGCTTATATAGGATTTTGCCTTGGATAAATCAGGCAAGAAAAACATGAGCCAGCATTTCATCAGCATGATAAAAATAGCTACATTTTCGTTTCTGACTGCATCCAGCCTAATTTAATATTCTTGTTTCCAGGATATTGGGGGGTGGGGGGTGGGGTGAGGGTTGGTGTTAGAGAATGTGGAGCAGACTTAGCACTAGAGCATATATATCTTCCAAAGAAGGGCAATGTAGCTGGTGAAGGGCCTGGAGCACAAATGCAACTAGGAACAGCTGAGGGAACTGTGGGGATTTAGTCTGGAGAAGAAAAGGTTTGGTGGGGGAACTTACTGCTCTCTACAACTACGTGAAAGGAGGATGGAGCCCGGAGGTGGGGTCGGCCTCTTTGCCCAAGTAACAACTGGTAGGATAAGAAGAAAAGGCCTCAAGCTGAGCTGGGGGATGTTTAGGTTGGATATTAGGAAAAAGGGTTGTCAAGCACTGGAACAGGCTGCCCAGGGCAGGGGTGAAGTCACTGTCCCTGGAGATATTTAAAAGATGTTTAGATGTGGTGCTTAGGGCCATGGTTTAGTGGTGGACTTGCCAGTGCTGGGTTCATTGTTGGACTTAATGATCCTAAAGGTCTTTTCCAACCTAAACAATTCTATGATTCTGAGAAAAAGGCTTATGTTTATTTTTTGGTGTGCTGCAGGACAAAAATGCCTCATTGTGGATAAGCAATCTGTGCATAAACAAAAAAGTCCATGCTCCTTGGTCTGGGTGGGCTGCAAGCCAAACATGTGCAAAGTTGCGTAGGAATATCCACAAGTATGGTGTTGCAGAGGATTGTAGACCTCTTTTGCACATGTTTATTTGCAGCATTCCTCTCATTCACAGCAATGTTTTCTAAATTCTTTTCAGCCTCTAGATTAAACCTGAAATGATACCAAGCTGATACCAAGTCATTTCATACCTAAAGTAACATCTACTAAGAGAAAAAAAACTTGCAGTCACTGAAATAAGGTTTAGAGAAGATCAAGCTCAGAGCAAAAGTGAAGATGGTTTTAGCAGTGTGCTAAGACTAGGAATCTAAATTATTGGGCATAAAAGCTAGAAATAGGTTTGCTGATAAGGAAGTATCAATCATATTAGACCTGGTACTTCATCAGGAGCTGCTTGACACAACAGCACAAAGTGGTGATCAGAATTTTGTGTTGGTGATATATTTAAGTTATAAAACATCACAATCATAATTGAATTCAACAGGAAAGCTCAATTAATGAATCACAGGTTTCTTCATCACTTTAACAGAAATAAACTGGGCATATATCAACATTAAAAGAGTACACATAAATTTTAATGGGGTGACGGCACAGATATTAGAAACTCCTGCCAAGAAAAGTTCTAAGTTGTAAAAACCATCTACATGAACATGTGGCAAAGACAACTTTACTTTGTGCAAGAGCCCTTGTAAATTCAACAGTAAAATTTTCCAAGCCTAACATAAGCTTTGACAAATCAAGTATGTCTTTGCTGCCCATGGCATTTTCTTTCCAAAGAACAGAAACAATCATTTACAAGCTAGGGGTGAAGAAGACTCTTACCATTGAAGTTTGAAGTAAAACAGAAGACATCATATCGGCTTTTATCTTTATCCCAGAACCCATAATTCCTGACCCCAGGCACTGTGTTCTTCCCTCCGCAGGGCTCCCTGGGCTTGGTGATGGGGTACTGCACAGAGCCATCGCTGAGCCAGCCTGCATTGCACCAGTCCAGCCCTGACCTCCAGGCATCGTAGAGCTGGTCAAAGGAGGCAATAACGGAGTCTTGGTCCAGGCATGCTTGCTGAGCCTCATGGAAGTTTAGGTTGTAACGACCCAGTCGTGGAGAGTAAGGGAATACGACGCCTGAAGTGATAAAAAATGGGAGAAACAGCATTTACAGTCACTAGAGACTCTGAGAGTGCTCAAAGATAGGCAGAGCTGGTTAAAATTTTGCAACTACAGATTTTTCATCAAAAAAATTCCAGTTCATCAGATGTAAGATCAATTTCTTCTTAAAAAAGAAAAAAAACATAGATTAAAATTCAGCCTAGTTGTATTCTTTGTGGGATGGGATTTGGGGTTTCTCTGGCAGTCATTTAGCAAGAAGAAACTGTAGTACAGTGGCATATGAGCTGTGTCTTTTCACACATAAATTTTAAACTGAAATGTTTTGATTGACACAAAAAAGTGCTATGTTCTTTGCATGGACCCTTGACAAGATTTCATGAGAGGTTCACAGAAGTTGTTGCTTTGTTCGCTTATTTTTATTTTATGTCATATTATGCTAGGAACAACAAGGTATTTCATGACATTCTTAATAACATTTCAAGGCTAGACTTGTAGGAGGCATAATTTTAGTGTCCTGAGGCCTTCAAGTAGGAAGTGTGTAGTGAAATAAAATCAGTGAGACTGTATAGGGTTTTGGGGAGACCTTTCTGTTATTTTCCAGCTGGTTTTTGGCAGTTTGTTACCACTCAAGGAGGGAGAGCTCCTCACAGAGGGCATCAAGGAGCACAGTTTCTTGAGCAGAAGGTAAGTTTCCCCACTTGCAGATGGTGAGTCATGTAGTACACAACATGCAGCAAGGCAAGATGACCCTAGTAGGAAGCCATGTGGGACACCACTTTCCTTTGCTGCCCCTATGGTTGCCAAAAGCACTGCTGGCTTAAGCAAAGGACACTCGCTGGATAGCCAGTGTTCAAGGAGCATGGACCTGCCAAATGCTTCCTTCCATGCCTGAGGACCAGCCACAGGCCAGCCCAAAACCCTGTCTGTCTCTCATCAGTGGTGAACCACTGCAGACAGATGTGGCAGTGAGACTTTCTCATAACAGACAACATCCAAGTCGAGATGGAAAACGTGGGGTCACCTCCAGAATTGTTTCAGCAGCAACGCTGAATCAAAGTCATTGCTCTTATCTGACAGATTTTTCCACAGTATATTTTCTGCTTGCTTTATGAAAATGATCTGTAGTTAAAGATCACTTCCTGAAAATGTTGAAGAACTACCTCCCCGTCTGGGTTCTGATAAAAGAGAAGAGAGAAACTGGAAATAAAAATTTAGATAAGATCACTCTGATCTTTGGCAGCTTTTAGAAACTTAACCCAGATCTAAATTTTACAGTTGGCTTTAGCCCAGTCTCATAATAAGCTGAAATAAAACAGCAAGAGAGAAGATGGAGCTCAGAATGTTTATTCTCAAGCACCTCTGTGGAACTAAGTGCTGTAGGATGCAGGGGGACTGAAGACAAAATAACACATGAGATGAGCCAAAAACTTTACAGTGGCATAAATATTGATTTTTCTTTTTACTTTTTCCCTGCTGTTGAATTCTCCCACCTGTAACAAGCTGCTTGCCCCCAGGGCAATGTAGCATAAGAGACAGAAATTACATTATGGTCATGCAGGACTGTCACTATGCAATGAAGCCATTCTTCTTTCCAAACATTTAAACCCATTTTGGTGTCTATTCCACCATTATCTTAACATCTCCTTTCCTTCCCTTTTCTCCCTCACTCCTGTATTGTCCAAGAAGTGTTATTTTTGTTAAACAAAAGTTTTGTTATTACTAAACCTCAGTGACTTTGTCCAGGAAAATAAAGCATGCAAATGTAAACTTGGCAGGGTAATAATAAACAGTATTTTACTCTCCTTTGGCAATTAACTAGACTGTCTGCTGAGGATCTTTCCTTTTGTAAATCCTTTGTTAAAAGGCTTTTTGAGTTATTAGCTGTTCTGAACTATAAAGCATGAATGTAATATAATACAACATGTGCTGTTAACTGTAACTTCATAAAGAAAAAGCTGTAGATGTTTAATATTTTTCTGGATTCCTGTTTTTCCTTCCTCCTCCTCATCTCTTTTATAAAAATTTATTCATTGCCCCTCAGTGCTACTGGATAGAAATATCACTGGCTATAATAAACATGTAGCAAATGTCAGAGGGGTCCAAGCTTTATTACTTTATTAGAAATCCATTATTTATTATTTTTCCAGAACCACTTCCCCAGACGACCGATTCCTTGTCCAGTACATGTGTCTGATTTGCATGCACATGAAAAAAAAAAAAAGACTAAAATCATCAGAGATGAGTATTTCTTAGTCCAGATATAAACTTACATACTTCTAAAAACTCAGCAACAGTTAATTGGAAACTATTCAATGAGATTTGATTCCTTAAGTTTTCCACAATAGCTTTTTAAAAGGGGTTAAATATGCATGAAAATTTGTTACAAATCTATTTGAGTTTGACACTTGGGGACATAATGTTTTAATAACATATATATGCACAAGACTGTAATATTAGCTTTGGGTTATATTTGGGTAGACTGCATAGAAGGTGATTTTTGTTTCAGTTCATCTGCAGTACAAGCCTGCAACTGATTAGCATTAATTTCACCCTACAGATGGGGGTGGCCATTGGTGATTCTACAGAGCAAAATTGACTGGGTATGTGTTTTGTGCAGCCTTGCATTACCTTTCATCTTCCTTGATCTTTTTTTCTTGATTTCCCTATGAAATCCAGCTGAAATTCATAGTTAGATCTTACTATTCATCTTCTTTTTGTTACAATTTAGCAGTGCTGAACTTCAGTTAATTGCAAAGCATCTTCTTCAGTCTTGGATCTTATAACCCATCAAAAGATAATTTTGAATGGGCAAAAGCTGTCCTGAGGCTTGTTGCTGTTCCCAAACTACTGACTGAATCTAAACTCCTGAATACAACCCTGTGTTTTACCACTTGCAGACAAAACACCTACATCTAAATGTTAGTAAATTCAGCATAAAAAATGGAGAAAGATAAAAACTTCCAGCTTCAGGTGGTTAGAATCAAATTAGTTTGTGGAAAGACTGAGCTGAGGAGTCTTAACTTGACCTTTGTGATTCAGCTCCCTACACTAAGAAAGCAGGTAAGCCACCTGTGGAGCCTGAATAGGGAATATTAATTTACAAGGTAGACTTCTCAGTGTGGCTCCTCTCCCAAACACCCAGCTATCTGGAATAGGTCCTACCCCCGGGGAAGGACCTCCTTTCCCCCAGAAAGTGAGGAAGAACCTGAGACACATCAATTCAGTGGAGAATAAGTCTGTTAGTGAAAAAGGAGGACTAGGTGAGGTTTGCTGTATGCATCTGTGACAATGCAAACACAGTCCAGAAAATTACTTTTGCAATGGAAATTAGGGTTTCTACCAATTAACAACATGACAACTGGATGTTAATATATCCTCAGCATACACACACCTGTACTTCCATATGCCTTACATTCAATTCTATAGACATACAGCTCTGCTTCAGTCACTGTGTTTTTTAGAGAATGCAAAAGAGATGATATTTGTGTCCTCTATAAGCTATTTTTATTTCAGACTGTTAGATGCAGGTAAACCCTACAATTCAGTGCAAGGGCTTTACAATTTCTCACTAGCTACAGGCACATTGTCAGTGCAAGGAGCTGTAAACAGTTACCCAAGACAACAGGGTGAGGAAATAAGCTTAGAAAGTCCAACTCCTGTAACAGTTTATGAGTGTCTATTAAGGAGCACGACACACAATTAGCAGTTTTAAGAGTATTTACACATTCAACAAAATAACACAAATTTCTGTTGAGCCATATGGAAAAAAAAAAAAAAAAAAAAAAAAGGTCTTTTTACAGCCAGGGTAAAGAAATGAGCTTCCTTAAGCTCTAGCCCAAACAGAAAAGTACGTTTTCTTGTAGCCAGTGTAAACACAGGGTAACAGTAGGGCTTGCTATATACTATACCGTAGGGTACAGTTTTATGCTGGCAGGCAAAATTTTCCATGCTGGGTTTCTGAAATTCTGTAAAAAGTGGTAAACCCCTCGTTTTCCTTGAGACTCCATCTCCATTGCTCTGCTTGACAGGACTGATCATCCAACCACATAGTGGGCCACTAGCTGTTAGCAGGTATTGGTCTCCCTGAAAACAAAACTGAAGCTTGAGATGGTGTCCCTCCAGCCTGCAGCATCCCACAACCAAGCTGTCAGTAGAGTTGCTTATTTCTGACAAGCACAGGCATATGAACTAGATTCACACTGGCCCGGAGGCAGACTGTTCCCTTGTGGTTTACAGGCTTTATCAAAATTTTAAAACCATTGTCTTTCCTTACTCTCCTAAGGGTAATTAGTACTAATTCTTTTAGCATTTTCTTTTTGGTCATAATTTCCAGATAATTTTTTGCTCTTGTTTTTTGAACTTTTTACCTCAACTGCATCTTTCATTTCCCACAGCATTTACAAACAGACTTGTGTCTGCAAAGACCTGTTACCCTTTCATAGAAGGAACTACATTGGTCTGTCATCATTTACTCTTGAAAAACTCGTATTGTCTTTCACAAGACTTTTTGTGGCCTTCTAGGGACCCGCAAATGCTTTTTCATTGTCCTATAAAATCAGTTTTATAGTAGACAGTACAACAGATTGTCACACAAAGGGTATTTAAGATAGCTTTTTGTGTATGAATGTAACAGAAACACACAGAATAAACAAATATGAGATAATATCAGGCTGAATCTTATTTCGCCAGCTGTTGAGAGCATAGAGTTGGTTTCAGCTGGCTGGTTTCAACCAATTCATGTTGGTTTCAGCCACAAATTCCACATTTCTTATGTTCAGCTTAAGGCAAGTGACTAGATTAGAAAATGATTGCTGTAACAATTCAGAAGAATTTGTTTATATGAAGCTTGCAGATTTGTTTGATCTATTTTGAACTACAAAGTCTGTTTTTGAAAGAGATGCCTGTTCTTTTTCTAACTCTATCTTGGATGTAAAGGCTAACATATCCCTAAGCCAGATCAGTGTAAAAGCTGCTGAGTTTTTTGGTTCATATGGAGCTGCCCAAAGACTTAGCTTCTGTCTAGAAGTATTTTTCTACAGAGATTTTTAGTGGCTTTATCTAGACCTGCATATTCCTGGTACTGCAAAAAGTAATTATTTCATGGCCTGTATTACAAAACTTATGTGTTCATTTATCACCTCTCCCTGAAGACAGAAACTACTACAAAAAATTCTAACAGAGTAAAAATCTGCTTTGAGCAGTTTAGCCTTGTTCCATTTTCTTTTCCCATGAATCTCACGAAGGAATAGTACACAAAATCTGTGCCTGAGCAGCACAACCGAGGGCTAGTGCTGGAGTCTTTATATGCTGGGAAGCTGAAGTACACAGACCTGATGTAGTGAGATCTATTACAGTGCCTAGTATTCATGAGAAAGAAAAATAGTAAAGCACTAACATAAAGAAAATTCAATATAAACTGAGAATTCTTTCTTTGCTCATGACTCAGGCAACAGTATCTACCTGCCATAGGAGGCCTTTAATTTGTCAAGGTTTTGACTTTCAGAACATTTGACAGAGTGTAAATCTGATGATCTGTATTCTATATGCAGGAGGAGAGTACGGCCAGTTCAGTAAGAAAATGGCTTTGGTGACAAGGACATCATAAAAAGCATCCTTCTCCCTGCAGTAATTGACACTGCTCGCAGCCACTGTGCCCAGCACAACCTTCCTGCCCTTAGACTTTGTATTTAAGGTGGCCAACAGGATGATAATCATGGCATGATCAAATAGTCCTTAAAGCCAGTGGCTGTGAAATACTGCAGTGAATCCTAGTCCTGAGCTATAGCTTCTAGACAGCACTGTCTCGCTAGTGTAGGGGGGAAATGGTATGGTTCTGCATCAAATAATAGTGAAAAATCCATACCAAAATATGTAAAGTATGTAACAAACACAGAGTGAATCTAATTCCACTGTTTTTTCAAAGCTAAATGTACCCAATCATTATAAACAGTTTATTTAATAACGATCTCAGAAGGTATTTGAGTCTAATAAGAATAAAACACTACCGCATTTGGAGAAGAAAAAAGGTCCACTGAGGTAGAGGTCAACTATTTTTCTATTGATATATTAACATGCTTTTACCTAGCCAAAGCTATACCCTTTGTACAGTGAGCTCACACTGGAGCCATCAGTTGTTTGGCATTGCTAGTGGGCAT
>NW_009911002.1:9484-12209 GCF_000696875.1 Nestor notabilis
ATGGTTTTGTCTTGCTGCCAATTAACATCCTTAGGGCCACCATCTCAGGACATCAGACTATTGATGCAAATCCTTCCCACTGTGAGATTAACCTTATTATTTATAACAGATACAGAATGTTGGAATGAGCTGATATATTTTTATTTTTTCCATAGCTGATTTATTTTTTCTTCTTGATCTATTCTGCATTGCTCAAATACATGAAATGGTAAAACCAGCATCACAAAAAGTTGCAGATAAGATTTAAAAATAAGCACGGGGCATGTAAATATAGGAAAATATTCTATCAGCTATTAATGTCCGTTGTAAATATAAATGCATTTTAATCATTAGCACTTCAGAAGGAAACTTCATTGTAACTTATACCCAGAATCACTGGATTTAATGGTCAAAAGCAGGTTTGACACTGACACATTCACTGGTCTTATATGGAAGGTTACATTTTACTGTGAGGTTTTGCAAATTAAATCTTCCTATCAGTTTAGGATACATCACCCTATAGCATCAGAAATGAACAATCTCACACCTGTCCCATGTCTGACAAAAGTAATTAAAAAGGAATTGTTCCTTATATTAGCCAGACAGCAGTTAAAATATATAAACTTTCAGGAGATTTTGGAATATACTTGGTTGAAGAAATATGGTTCCTCCTATCCTTATGAATTTTCTGATATTGGAGGTGGGGGAAAACAGGAAGAAGTTGTGCTCTTGGACAGGATGAGCTGGAGTTGGCATACACTGTTTAGTCACAGCAGTAAGCTAACCAGGATACTGTGTACCAGGAGGTGGGACCCAGACCTTGTATCCAACAATCTAGTGCTATATCACAAAACAGTCACAGTAAAAAAGGTAGAAAATCTCTTTTTTTCAGTTGTCTTACTGTCTGTAGTACAGGGAAGATTTCTCACTGTTTTTTTTACTCTACTATTAACCAAATATTGTCTCTCAAATGTGGATCTCTGCATGTACACACATACCAAGCTCCAGGCAAATCTTCTCAATCTGCCACAACGGCCATCAGCGTCTCCCCTTCCCCAGGAAATCCTGGCACAGCAGGAAGCATTTGTGCTGGAACCTCCTCGCTTTTAAGAACAGAAGAATTATCAACTTTTGCTTCAGTGGCACAATGCTAAGTAACACCAGATGAGTATCTGTGTGGTGTGATGAAGAATTTAAAGATTTTACACTGACTCTGACCTTTTTATGTTGACAAAATACCATAATGCTGTAAAACACAGTGAAATCCCAGTGTCTGATATAGTTATGTAGTTATTTATCTGAATATGTCGAAGCCTGACAGAGGTATGTACTTAGGATGAAACAAGACTGACAGAAGAATATTACCAAATTACAGAGCATCCTCACAATCCAGGGGAGGGTTGCAGGACTGCCTGCATGACAGCGTGAAAGGAGAAGAGACATGCTGGGGTCGAAGACAACTAAAACAGATACTGCATGTTTCTGACCTGGCACTTGCTATTCCTCAGGTGCAGTAAATAGCTGCACTTACCACATTTTTATTTACATCCTTATTGTCTGGAAACCACCCTGTGAGGTGGAACACTTCCATGCTACCCACCTCGAAATGTGTCCTAGTCACAGGGCCCGTACCTGCAACCTGGGCAGCCCAGCACAGCAGAGCTTTGCTTTCACTTAGGGAAAGCTGAACATTCCAAGCAGAAACTGCTCACACTTCAGTGGTTCATCTCAATAACAGCATCTTCAACGAGCAACCACTGCATTGAGTGCTTGAGTGAAGAGGACATTGAACACACAAGAGCCCCTGACTAGCAGCGAAGAATAAAGTAAAATGTTTTTTCCTCCTACTCATTTCTGGGTTTGCTCAAAACTGTTTTAGATAAACTGGACATGTGTATGTTCAGTTTTATGTTGTGTGAAAAGAACAACATGCATTCTTATTAAAGATGGATTATGTGAGTTGAAACAACTTAAATCAACTATCCTCCTGGCATCTAAACTGTTGCAGGGCCTTTCTGCATTCAGAAATTGAAGGTTTCAGCAGTCTCCAACCAGGAACAGAAGAATAGATGAAAAGGAGTAAGCTAAGGCCTTAACATCTGTTTGGTTCAAGAATCACTCAGACAATCATATTGCTGAGGGTAACTATAAAACCATCATAATATACAATAACCCTCAACAAAAGAGTCATATATTTCACTTGTTTAAAGGCTTAAGAGCCAGGGGTTTGATTTCTTCTTTTGTATCTTTTATTCCTATCTACTTTTCACAGATAAAGTGATTTCTATAAAGTTATCTCTGACACACACCTGCTGGTAAGTATAAGGGTAAGGGAGACAACTTCACGCAGCTTTTAGTTCCTGCTGAGTTCCGTGCAATGCTTTGGGGAATAAGGCCAAATGCTGGTTTACATGCACTGTACCTCACAAAAATTGTCTGTATTTCTTAAGAGTAAAGGAAAGCTGAATATTTGATTCTCTTTAAACCTGCTCTGTTAATTTTTCTAATGCTTTGTAGTCTACTGTTTCGAAGAATATTGCTGAGAGAAATGACTGCAGACTACATGTAGGAGTTGTCTTGGCAGGCAATATTGAGGTCTATTTTATAAGGCTGGAAAAAACAAAACTGTTGTCTCTGGAAAACTACTTTAACATTTTTCCTCTTTTTAAGAAGATTTGTATTTGCTTGGTAATCCAAAATGTCCCAAAGTACTGTAAAATGGCTGTTAGGAGAATATTTAATATAA
>NW_009911003.1:0-9245 GCF_000696875.1 Nestor notabilis
CTAACTATTCTATGATTCTATGATATAAACACAAACCAGGAATCTTGCAATCCATTGACCTGGGATCACCAAGTTAGACTCAGCAGCCATTTTTGAATGAGGAACAGGGCAAATGCAGACTTTTATAAAACAGAAGATAATTTGAACAGTATCTGTTGCTCTGGGTATAGCAGACATACAGTAGATTTTTAGCATACAAAGGAATAAAGTCTTTACTGCAAATAGAATGAAGAGGCGAAAACCCTTCTCCAGGTTAAATGATGCTTCTTCAGCAGGCCTGAATATCTGAAAATCACTCTGGTGTACAAGGTAAACTTGCCCTGATGTCTGTTCTGGTATGTTCAACTCTGGAGCTCCTCCACTGACAGCACATTGATTCCTGCAGCAGCAGGGGTACCCCTCAGAGCTGCAGCGCTGTTACCAGCTGATCTGGTGGGAATGGTCACAGCTTGCAGGGCAAGATTTTAAGGCAATACAAGTCAATCACAAATGGACTAACCTGTGTTGCCGTTTTCATTCGTGTTATTGGTGCATGAATTCTAACACCTGTGAGCTGCACTACTTCAACTTCCACTTTGTCCTAAAAGGAAGGAAGGGAAGACACTGTAAGCACTCATCAATTGTGAACCACATTTCACTTTCAGGATCTGTCCACTGTTTTGCCACTGTGTCATCACTATTGCCATGTCAGTTGCGTGTAACTTATCATGGAAAATACAGAGGGAGAGGACTGCAAAAAGCTACAAAAGCATTAACTTTTGACAGGCATTGAAAAATGAGTAATAAACCCTGAAGGTAAAGGAAGACATTGAGAGAATTAGAAGGAAATACAAATTGTAAGCAGCAAATAGGACATTGAAAAATAAAGGATAATATGCGCAATACTCTGATGTCTCCTCTTCACAAATCCTGACGTTCCTGATAGATTTATTCCTATCCTGTACACTGGGGAGGAAAAGGTCAGGCCTGGATCTCATTGGGCAGTAGATCTAGCTTTCAAGTTCATTCTGCTTCCTGCCACTGCACCAGGGCAGGCTGCTGCCCCCCTGTTACAAGGCACAGCTATATTTATATGTATTTTTTAAATAACTTTGTCTCCTCTTGGCCTGTGGTGACATCTTTCAAGCAGCAGAGCTCTGTGGTGCGCAGCAGCTGTCCTGCCTTGACCTCAATGAAGAGCTGTAACAGTTGCCCAAGTTCTGTTGTCCTAAGTCTCATGACTCTCCTGGCCAGAGCCTCAGGGCCATGTACTCCCTCCTGTCCAGGCCTCCTCAGCAGCCCCCTCACTCTCAGCTGGCAGGAAATTACATGGACACAGATTCTGGTAGAGCATCAGGCATTTGTTGCTTGAGCTTCACGGATGGATTCAGACCACAGCATGGGATCATAGCTTTCTATACAGCCTGCCTATAGCTTAAGAGACAATGTGTTTCTCAGGCAACAGTTACCTTCTGACTTCTGCCAGCATAAGATGCTGCTAAACTGTAACATGATGCAGGCAAGGACAATCTTCTGCTGTTTGAGAAAGGCTTCTTTACATGGGCTTTTCTAAATTTACTGGTCAATTCTAAAGACACCAGACCGCTCAAAGGCTCCTAGGTGATCAGTAGAAGTCCATTTTAAGGTACAGCACAATTTAGCAGTATCTATTATCGCCTGTGTCAGCACATGCTGTAGTTTACAGGCAAGGGAGTAAGAAACACCGATTTTTCATCTCCTTAAGGAAAACAGGGAAGTGCACAAAGAAACATTAGTAGCCAGGGACTATTCACCCCTTTTGAGCTAAACCCAGGAATTAAAGAGCCTCTTTTAGCCCCAAACCATATCATAAAACATTACCTGAGATACCACAACAAGCTTCCCTGTCTCTGCATCAACAGCTTGCACCACGCCTGTCACTGTCCCATTCCCGACCGCCACTCCTCTGACAAGTCCTATGCTGTTCACTGATGCAATCTTCTCATTGCTGATGGAGAAAATGATGTTGGACTGAGGCTGAGGGCCTCCTTCTGAAGTGATCTATAATGAACAGCACACAGAACAACTAAAATTAACCCAGGAGACATTTCTTCTGGTTAATGTTACAGAATACAGCCCTTCCCAGCACAGCACCACAAGGTCCTCAGCAAGCAAAGGCTGTCTGAACCTTCCCAGGGTATCTCAGGGCTTATTTCTCCTGCACACTGGTCCCTGCATGATGTCAGGTGGGAAATGCATGAGCTAAGCACAGAAGTGGACTGTGCTCCACAGAACGCAATAGGCTGATTCTACATCCAGTCCAGAAAGTTCCAGAACAATTCACCTCACTTTCTCTTCACCACACATGTTGCAGCTCTGCTCTGGGTTCCACTTTGCAGAACTAACCCACTGTGCTTAATTTTGTGGATGTGACAGATTTAACAACCTTGTGTTGGTATTTAACACTGCAAAACCTGACAGTCCCTTGACAAAAATAAATATAAACCCTTTGATCCAGCAATACAGGAAAATGGAAGGTGGCTCAGGAATTCTTGTTGGGAAGAGGATTGAGTGTGAACACAGCTAAATTGCCAACTGAGTGTCTACTCCTGAAAAATAAGTTATATACATTGATTTTAAAATAGAAATTACAACAGAAAGAAAAGAGGTAAGATGCCTTACCTGAATCATGGCCCCAGTGATCAGGGTCACTTTCCTTGGCAGCAGCCTAAACGGGGGAAAGACCTACAAAACAGAAGTATGGACATTTGTGTTCACACTGTATCAATCAGGTGAATTATGTCACAAACCAGCACATACAAGTGCAAAACTGGGTCTTCATTTCCTTACTTACAGTAAATTGAGCAAGCAGAAACTTAACTCATCACGTGCAGTTACAAAAGCTCCCAAATGTGAAGCAGACTGGCAGTTGGGAACTTCTGGACAGAATGATCTATTTTTTTCTGGCAAATTAATAACTATTCTATAAATAAACAATGATGCACTGTTCCTATTCTATCATAACATAGATTCTGTTCATGTATATATTTTATTTGAAATTATTTACTTCAATCTGCTGTGGAGCAGAGTTGATTCTTTGTCCTCTCTTGTCAGCAGCAGTTGCCATAAGACTAGTCTGACCGATGGCCATCCCATGGACAAGAAAAGCAGCAGTGTGTTCATCAAGAGCTTCACTGAGTGGGCTGCAGCAAGAAACACAATGAATTACATGAATAACAAATGCAAAGGACATAGTGCATAGCAGTTTTATCATAAGGATGACTAAGTGACTGTCTCAAGCACAATTTCACACTTTATAGAATCCCAGAATCCCAGACTGGTTTAGGTTGGAAGGGACCTTTAAAGCTCATCCAGTTCCAACCCCCTGCCATGAGCAGGGACACGTTCCACTAGAGCCGGTTGCTCCAAGCCCCTGTGTCCAACCTGGCCTATATTTCTACATGTAGTATCACAAAATGGCTCTTCGTAGCCTTTGTTTTATCTTAAAATAAATACCTGAAACAAAAATGAAACCAGAGCATTAGTACAAACCAGAACTCTGCCACTAACAATTTGACCAGCATGGACAATAGTGCCGCAAGTCTTGATTACATACTTTGACACTATTTAACGGAGAGGGGCAGATGCAGCAAAGCTGCACTACATAGTGGATGCAATTACACACACACTTCCCCATAGACAGCAGAAGGAGTTTTACCAATTCTCTTAACACTAAAATCCACAGTTCAGAAATTTTTTTTCATTTTAGTTATTGTGTTTAGAGCTTGGGAAATAAGGAGGCTCGAAGCAACAGGATGATGCAGCCTGCCTGTTCCTAAGGGGTTAAGTAACAGACAAAATGAGTTTGATAACATCAGATATGTCTTTACAGAGTTCTTCACCTGACATTATTTGCTAAGTCACCACTTCCAAGATGCATAAGGCTCCATGAAATATTACAGCACACGAGTACAGTCTCGTTCAGCAGTCTACAAGATTTAGACCATTAGCTTAGGCAATTTTCCTCACAAAAAAACATTTTTTACCATTTAAAAGGTAATTAAAACTTTACAAAAATAACATAAATAGGAACTCGGTCACTGACTACTACCATGCCTCCAAGGCAATACTCTTTATTCATTTGTTGCTTATTTTGCCTATCAGTATATTTGCAGACTAATAAAAAATCCATTAACTTACACAAGTGAAACAATCTGAGATGCTGCCCTTAGTTTTAGATCCATGACAGCAAAGTATTTTGCCAGAAAAGGTTTCTTAGAGTCATCCAGAACTCTGACAAAAGCTTTAACAGTTTTCCCAATCTCCACCTGAAAGACAGACACATCCAGTCACTTTTCATTTAAACTGTTCTGATTTATCAGCATCAACATTTTCACTTTATTTATTCACTTGATTTATTTCACTTTATTTATTCACTTTATACCTTTTAGCAAGGTATTAGAGATCAAGCCCCAAGGTTAGATTAGCACTGATTTTAAAGAGTGATCACTGCCAGCTATGGTTAGCCTCATAGGAAATAGATGAATTCAGGGCTTTTAGCTGGCAAGGGCATAATTAAAACATCCAGATCACACAGATCAACACTTTATCTGTGTGACCTGGATCACACAGATCTGGATCAACACGTGATCTGTGTGAGACTTGCCCAAGCTGGCCAGCGAGTGAGGTGGGTTTGGTAATTTTTAAACCATGACATACAGAAAATGATCCTAAAAGGATCCTCTCATGGACTTCAATCAACAGGAGATGTAGATTACTATGTTCAGATAAATTATGAATTAACACTGCTGTGTAAATACAGAACTGAGATTGCTGCCACACCAAACATGAAGAGGCACCATGTACTGACAGACCTACAGCCAAAAGGAGAAATCTGGGAGGGGGAAACAGAAACATGGGGAGTTTAATCTATTTCTCTGAGGTCACACTAGTGCAGCAGAGGCCCCAGCCACCACATCTTGTACACGTCTCCTCTTTACATTCACGATCAGCACAAGGAAGCCAGACAGTCTGGATCAGGCAATAAGGCTGGTTTCAAAGCTGCTCACCTTGTCAACAACTCGGACATACAGCTCCTGGATATCAGAGACATGAATTTCAGCTTTGGCTGGTGCAGGGAAAGCCAAACACAAGTCGTGAATCATCACAGTCACAGATCCTGGCAGCAGGGGATGCACCTGCAATGCCAAAAGAAAACTGTATTATAGCACTTCTCGTTTTCACTTGTCTGTCATTCATAGGATAAAATGTACATCACTTGCAAGGCAGATGCAGTTGGATGCAGAAGTCTCCCAGCCTTAGACACAGATAATTCTTCCACCAAAGTAAAAGTAAAGCTGCTAAATGTTTGTAAAAAGTACCATGCTACAGAGCTAGCGCAAGCGGCCGCTGGTCAGCAACTGAACTAACGTATCTTAACCTAGCAGCCTTCTGGCATTGTGCTATTATCCTTCCGCCACCTGAAGGACAAAAAAACACAACAAACCATTCAGAGCAATGAAACTTTTCTTAGTAGAGTGAAAAAAATCCCTGATAAGGAATTGAAAGCAACAACCAAGGACAGAGACTGTGGCTTTTAAAGCACTGCGATTGCTTCCCACGGGATTCACTTTACAGTGACTGCTTTGAATCTGAATGAATCCCCAAAATCTGGTGGTGGATCTTCCCAAGTAAGAGGAGGACTGACAAATCAGGTATTTCCTTGATACAACTGTTACTATTTTATGATTTTTTTTACACAAAGAATGGACATGTTCCACTTCTCCAAATACAGCGAGACTCAAACAGTGAGAAGACCTCTGCTCACAAACACAGTCCCTCAGAACTCGGTACCAATCCCACAGCCATCTCCACACCTGTCCTCGGTCCAGCTACAGCAGTCATTTTTGCTCCTCCTCAGTAGCTGGTGCAGTGCTGTGGTTTTGACTTTCAGTCTGGGAACAACGCTGGTAACACCGATGTTTTTAGTTGTTGCTCAGTAATGTTTACTCTGACCAAGGACTTTCTCAGTCTCATGCTCTGCCAGGGAGGAGGGGAAGCCAGGAGGAAGCAGAGACAGGACACCTGACCCCAACTGGCCAAAGGGCTATTCCATACCACAGCACGTCATGCCCAGTATAGAAACTGGGGGGAGTTACCCGGAAGGCCCAGATCGCTGCTCGGGTCGGGCTGGGTATCGGTCGGCGGGTGGTGAGCGGTTGTGTCCTCTCCCCTTGTTATTTCCCTTATCATTATTATTGGTAGCAGTAGTGGTTTGTATTATACCTTAGTTACTGGAGTGCTGTTATCTCAACTCGTGGGAGTTACATTCCTCTGAGTCTCCTCCCCATCCCTCCGGGAGTGGGGGAAGGAAGGAAGGAGGGAGGGAGTGAGTCAGTGGCTGCGTGGTTCCAAGTTGCTGGCTGGGCTTGAACCACGACACCACCCTTGCTCCAGGCCGTGCATCCACAGCTTGCTCACAGCCTCTCTGCAATTCTCTTGCTATTTGCCTGACCTTGCCCCACACCTCAGGGATAATCCCAACTATTCTGTTTCCCTTCACAGGTCCCTTCCCTTTGGCCAGGGACAGCGCTGATGTTCAGTGCCCTATTTTATGTGCTCACCCAGCTGTGAAGGTGAACTCTGAAACAAGGGGTGATGGACAGGCATGCCCCTGGTTCAAAGGAATGCAATATAATTCACAGCATTACTTGGCAGCACTTAGCAGCAAGAGCAGTGGGAAGAGCTGACATTTTGTGCTTTGAGGGCACACTCTGACTTTTGCCTCAAAATAGAAAAGAATATAAAGTTCTAATAAATGTCAGCTTCCTGAACAGCAGCAGTTCCCAAAGCGGGTGACTAATACAGGTGCTGGGGGCATGTATTAGCACATGGCATAGAAAGCCGAAAAAGGGATGTGGCCAGGAGGAGGCAACCAGCACAACCATGGGGAGGAAGATGTGATGGAGCTGTCTGAGCTGAGAGACCAGAGGAAAGAAGCTGCTAGAGTGGAGGGCAGAGAGGGGAAGCAGGACTGCTGCAACCTATGAAAACTGTTCCTGTCCCAGCCACCTCTTTTGTTCTCATCCCCTACTCAGTGTACAGTCTATCGCACTGTCTACCACTAGTCTCTACCACTTCCACTCTACCACCCAGATCCAGAAAAGCTGCAGTGACAAAAAAAGAGTAAGAGGTATAGAATTTATCCTTGGCAGCCCCAGTAAGAAGTCTGAGAATCAGTGCTCTACAGAACTTGAATTCAGCTTCTCAGAATAGTTTACTATCAAACCATCCTGTATCAACTTGACTCCACTGATAACTGCCATGGCATCAGCCTGGAACTTGCTGACTTCCTACACCATAGTTTAGTTGCATCTCCTAGTGGAAAAAAGCATTAAAAAAATATGGAGATCAGGTATCAACGCTTAACAGATATTTATTCTCCAAATCAGGATGAAATATTGTGATAGCAAAATATCCTGAAATGCCAAGAGAAGAAGAATCTGAAGGTTTCAGAAGCACTGTCCTGAAATACATATTTTTATATTATTCTAGAAACCAACTAATCTTTTGTAAAGCACTTCTGAATAATTCTGTCACAGGATTTTTCATTTTGTGCTTATGAAATCAGGAACATTATACTGCAAAACTGTAATGGGTGAAGAACAGCTTGGTATTGGCTTTATCTTGTACGGAGTATACAATCCCAGCCTGGTTTGGGTTGGAAGGGACCTTAAAGCTCATCCAGCTCCAACCTCCTGTCACGGGCAGGGACACCTTCCACTAGAGCAGGTTGCTCCAAGCCCCTGTGTCCAACCTGGCCTTGAACACTGCCAGGGATGGGGCAGCCACAGCTTCTCTGGGCACCCTGTGCCAGCACCTCAGCACCCTCACAGGGAAGAGCTTCTGCCTCAGAGCTCATCTCAATCTTCCCTCTGGCAGGTTCAAGCCATTCCCCTTGGCCTGTCCATACAAGCCCTTCTCCCAAGCTCCTCTCCAGGTTTCCTGGAGCCCCTTTAGGCACTGGAAATGCTCTAAGGTATCACCTTGAGGAGCCTTCTCTTCTCCAGGCTGACCCAGCCCAGCTCTCTCAGCCTGGCTCCAGAGCAGAGCTGCTCCAGCCCTCACAGCAGCTCCATGGCCTCCTCTGGACTCTCATCACAACTGTAGTGAAACAATTTCCTACACCTGAAATTCCCAGTGCAAAGATCCCCTGCCTGAAGCTTGACTGTGACAAAGAAACTCATCCAAGATTCAGCTATTACCTCTCCATCCACATGTACTTGAAAAGGACTGATAGTGATGAAATTGCAGCATGATTTTCAGACTGCCAGAAAGACAAAGTAACAAAATACTTCACTCACCAAAGCAATACCTCGAGTTTCCTCATGAGCCACTCTTACAATATTTGGAACAGTAGTATTAATGAAAAAATACCCAGAACCTCCTTTGATGAAAAGTTCTGCCTGCAAAACCAGAAAAGCATCCAAAATTAGATTGCATCTTTCTAGTACATTGCTAAAAGTAGCAACCTTACACACATCATACAATATTTTCATCTTTTTCTCCCTGCAGTTAGAAAGCACCAGAATAATTCCTTACCTGTATGTCTGGGTGATTGTAAATGGAGACATCACTAGGGCTTACTTTTACATCTTCCACTAGCATTAGTTCAATAGTGGCAGACACTGGCAGAAGAGGTTCATTCTGAAAGAAACAATTCTAGCTGTTACAGCAAACACCAAGAGTCAGAAAACAGGGCAGGTCTGTTGTATATGCAGGGAAGGGTGCTGAAAGCAGATGAGCCAAGAGCCAGAGCTGGAGAAGTTTATGCTAATAGAATGTCCACAAGATCTAGTAATTGGCTCAGCTGCTAGAGGTAAGGTCATACACAGCACACACTGTGGTATTCTGCAGCTCTGACCAAGACAAAGGCCTATGCCTTAGAGATGCAGCAGGATCAGTTTATCAAGTCTGACACAACAGCCAGGGTATGAACTCAGAGACATGCTGTGGGTTCATATGAAATGATAAAGTGTAGAGACTGAATGTTTTCTTCTACTTCAAGCTCATCTCCTCAGGATTATTCCTAGCAGGCCACCAAAAGAAATTCTTCCTTAAGTGTAAGTAGACAAACACTGGACCAGGTGCAAGTTTAATCATTCACTCATAATAACATTATCTTAGAAAAGGAAAATATTTTCTAGGGGAAGTCAGTATTATGTACCCATTTCACCTAATTAGTAGAATTACTTCCGTGACGTAGAAAGCTTGTCATCTTTCCCTCA